>NC_064645.1:152184187-152485155 GCF_023864345.2 Schistocerca serialis cubense
TACTGGCCATTAAAATTGCTACACCACGAAGATGACGTGCTACAGACGCGAAATTTAACCGACAGGAAGAAGATGCTGTGATATGCAAATGATTAGCTTTTCAGAGCATTCACACAAGGTTGGAGCCGGTGGCGACACCTACAACGTGGTGATATGAGGAAGTTTCCAACCGATTTCTCAGAAACAAACAGCAGTTGACCGGCGTTGCCTGGTGAAACGTTGTTGTGATGCCTCGAGTAAGGAGGAGAAATGCATACCATCACGTTTCCGACTTTGATAAAGGTCGGATCGTTGCCTATAGCAATTACGGTTTATCGTATCGCGACATTGTTGCTCGCGTTGGTCGAGATGCAATGACCGTTAGCAGAATATGGAATCGGTGGGTTCAGGAGGATAACACGGAACGCCGTGCTGGATCTCAACGGCCTCGTATCACTAGCAGTCGAGATGACAGGCATCTTATCCGCATGGCTGTAACGGATCGTGCAGCCACGTCTCGACCCTGAGTCAACAGATTGGGACGTTTGCAAGACAACAACCAACTGCACGAACAGTTCGACGACGTTTGCAGCAGCATGGGCTATCAGCTCGGAGACCATGGCTGCGGTAACCCTTGACGCTGCATCACAGACAGGTGCGCATGCGATGGTGTACTCAACGACGAACCTGGGTGCACGAATGGCAAAATGTCATTTTTTCGGATGAATCCAGGTTCTGTTTACAGCATCATGATGGTCGCATCCGTGTTTGACGACATCGCGGTGAACGCACATTGGAAGCGTGTATTCGTCATCGCCATACTGGCGTATCACCCGGCTTGATGGTATGGGGTGCCACTGGTTACACGTCTCGGTCACCTCTTGTTCGCATTGACGGCATTTTGATCAGTGGACGTTACATTTCAGATGTGGTACGACCCGTGGCTCCACCTTTCATTCGATCCTAGCGAAACCCTACATTTCAGCAGGATAATGCCCGACCGCATGTTGCAAGTCCTGTACGGGCCTTTCTGGATACAGAACATTCTCCAGAACTCTCACCAATTGAAAACGTCTGGTCAATGGTGGCCGAGCAACTGCATTTCTTCTTGGCGTAGCAATTTTAATGGGCAGTAGTGTAATCAGACGTTTTAAGCTATTTTCTGCATGGGAGTTCGATTCTTTAAGGAATCTTGGTTTTTACTGGTTAATGAACTAAAAAGAAGCAACTGATTCTGGTTTGAAGAACTACAAAGGACCTCAGAATTGAGATTGCACTTGGCTGCTAGGTGTGCAACCAGTTAGGCGATATCAGCCCCTTCCCAGTGTTGCAGAGGTATATTTTGCGCAGCTAGATTTAGAAGCGCAGCAGGGAACGTGGGAAATTGGGGCAGGCGACCCAGATTGTTGAGCAGCGTTGCTTCCGCTGATACAGAAACACGCCCTTCCCTCCGCACCCCTGTGTGTTTCCGCCTCCCTCGCTCCGCAGGGCTTAGTACCTGCCAGCGGTAGAAGCAGCCGGGCTGGCCGTTTATCTGCGTGAGAGCCGGCGGCGGCCATTAGCGGAAGACTGCTTTGTGCGGGCAGGTGGGAGGACGGTGTAGTGTGTGGCGGCCCGGAAGGTATAAGCGCGCGCGCCGAACAGGAGCGAGCCGGCAGTACTTTAGGCGGGGTCAGATCCCGACACGGGCGAGTGGGCGCAGCTCAACCGACGCACCGTGTGCTGGTTTCCACCTGAGGTAGCCCCGTTTCTCACCCAACGTATCTGCAGGCAGTTCGAAACTGCTCAGAGAGGAAGGGCCTCTCTAGCTCACGAGAGGTTAAAAGTGTGCGTCAATGAACACCTTTGACGCCGAAACGTCAGTTACACTACTGGCCATTAAAACTGCTACACCAAGAAGAAATGCAGATTATAAACGGGTATTCATTGAACAAATATATTATGCTAGAACTGACATCTGATTACATTTTCAAGCAATTTCGGTGCATAGTTCCTGAGAAATCAGTAACCAGAACAACCACCTCTGGCCGTAATAACGGTCTTGATACGCCTGGGCATTGAGTCAGACAGAGCTTGTACAGGTGCAGCTGCCCATGCAGCTTCAACACGATACCACAGTTCTTCAAGAGTGGTGACTGGCGTATTGTGACGAGCCAGTTGCTCGGCCACCAGTGACCAGACGTTTTCAATTGGGGGAGATCTGGAGAATGTTCTGGCCAGGGCAGCAGTCGAACATTTTCTGTATACAGGAAGGCCTGTACAGGACCTGCAACATGCGGTCGTGCATTATCCTGCTGAAATGTAGGGTTTCGCAGGGATAGAATGAATCGAATGAAGGGTAGAGCCAGGGGTCGTAACACATCTGAAACGTAAGTCCAGTGTTCGAAGTGCCGTTAATGCGAACAAAAGATGACCGAGACGTGTAACCAACGGCACCCCGTACCATCACGCCGGGTGACAAGCCAGTATGGCGACGACGAATACACGCTTCCAATGTGCGTTCACCGCGATGTCGTCAAACACGGATGCGACCATCATGATGCTGTAAACAGAACCTGGATTCATCTGAAAAAATAACGTTTTGCCATTCGTGCACCCAGGTTCGTCTTTCAGTACACCAATACAGGCACTCCTGTCTGTGATGCAGCGTCAAGGGTAACCGCAGCCATGGCCTCCGAGCTGATAGTCCATGCTGCTGCAAACGTCGTCGAACTGTTGGTGCAGATGGTTGTTGTCTTGCAAACGTCCCCATCTGTTGACTCGGGGATCGAGACGAGGCTTCACGATCCGTTACAGCCATGCGAATAAGATGCCTGTCATCTCGACTGCTAGTGATACGAGGCCGTTGGGATCCAGCACGGTGTTCCGTATTACCCTCCTGAACCCACCGATTCCATATTCTGCTAACAGTCACTGGATCTCGACCAACGCGAGCAGCAGTGTCGCGATACGATAAACCGCAATCGCGATAGGCTACAATGTGACGTTTATCAAAGTCGGAAACGTGATGGTACGCATTTCTCTTCCTTACACGAGGCATCACAACAACGTTTCACCAGGCAACGCCGGTCAACTGCTGTTTGTGTATGAGAAATCGGTTGGAAACTTTCCTCATGTCAGCACGTTGTAGGTGTCGCCACCGCCGCTAACCTTGTGTGAATGCTCGGAAGAGCTAATCGCTTGCATATCACAGCATCTTCTTCCTGTCGGTTACATTTCGCGTCTGTAGCACATCATCTTCGTGGTCTAGCAATATTAATGGCCAGTTGTGTACATTTTCCGATCCGACATAAGTACAGGCCTGACGAAATTAGGGAAGTGATAGTGTTTTTGCTTCTTTTTCTGTCCTCATACACTGAAGGAAAAGAATCGCAACACAAGAAGGAGTTGTGAGACAAAAACGAAAGTTGGTAGACGTCTTTCTACATGTGATAGATGATATCTATTCAAATTTCACGCCAACCGCATAAGACTGGCGCAAGTAGCGCCACTATGAGGACGCAGATCAGGTTTGCTTTAAATACAAGCTGGAGCGGTCGTGAGACTTAATTAGCTTTGAGATTGGCCGTGGTGAGTTGACGTTAGTCAAGGATGCCTTTGGGGCGTCTTATCATCTTCATGAGTTTGAGGAATAGGGTAAAGAGGAGCTGGATGTTTCTTCTGTGATACTGCAGAACGACTTAGCAGGAGGTAGCCAGTGCACATGGTTATTGGCGGCGGCTGTCACGAGAATGTACGGTCGCAAGGAGATCGTGCTCCAGATGGTCACCAGGAGGGACGAGCATCACGTTCGGCGTATGGCTCTGGCACATCATGCGGCATCTGCGGCAGCAGCTTGAGCTGCAGTTGGCACCACAATGACACAATGAGCTGTTGCAAATCGGTTACTTCAAGGACAGCTCCGAGCTACACTCCTGTAGCGATCATTCCATTGACTCCAGACTGAGTCTTGCGTGGCTCGTGTTCCCGCCATCATGTATTTTACTCCCTGTTTTTGACGTACTTCCACCTCACTTACTTTACTTTACACGTGGCTAAGGCCTTATCGACCATACACCTGCTCTACGAGCCTCTTCCAATTATTTCTATCCAGGGAAATTGTTGTCCAATCACAGTTGATGCCCATCCTAGCTGCATCTTCCCGGATATTCTCCATCCACCTAATTCGAGGTCTTCCTCTTCTTCTCTTTCCTTCTAATTTCTTAGTGGATGCTATTTTGGGTAGTCTGTTCTCCGGCATCCTTGCTACATGACCAGCCCAGTTCAGTCTTCTCTTCTTTAACATTTCCACAATGGTACTATGTTGTACAGCTCCCGTAGTTCTTCATTTTTCCTTATCCTCCACTCCATGACATTTTCATCGAAGATTGGTCCAAATATTTTTCTTAGTATTTTTCTTTCAAATATCAACAGTGTTTCTTCATCTTTTTTCCTGAATGTAATAGCTTCACATCCATATAATGCTACTGGTACAATAGTTGACTGATAAAAACGGATTTTGAATTCAGTACTAAGTGATCTCATCCTTAAAATTGTGATACAGCTGTAAAAAGTTCTATTAGCTGCTGCTAGACGGGCGTCTATTTCTATTTCTGCTCTATTGTCTCTGCTAAAAAGACTCCCTAAGTACTTGAAGTGGTCAACTGCCTTGAAAGTGAGACCATTTACGGTCAGTGGTGTATTCTTTTGGAATTTTTTACTTATGAATAGATATTCTGTCTTTTCTTCATTCACATGAAGTCCAGCTTTCTCAGCTATTTTGTAATAATTTTGCATCATCCTGATTAATTCAGCTTTTGAAGTGCTTATTAAGGCTACATCATCTGCCTAAGCAAGTCTAGTAATGTTCTGTCCCTGCAGTTGGATCCCTTGTGGATTAGTTTTGGTGAATTCTCTATCAATCTTCTCTAAGATAATATTAAATAGAATAGGTGAGATGGCATCCCCTTGTCTCAGTCCAGTGTACACCTTAAAATTTTCAGTCTCTCCTGCAGGTGTCTTAACTTTGCATATGGTTTCTTCCAGACACATTTTAACTAATCTGATTAATTTTAATGGTATTTCAAATCTTTCATGGTGTTTAAGAGTGTCTGTCGTTGTATGCTATCATAGGCTTCCACCTCACTACGTTAATTTAAATTACTACTGTCACTGAGTTGCTGCTTTCCTTGATCGTGAGCGGCACTAGCAGCGCGTATCTATATATCGCCTCTCGTAGCATCTTTGTTCGACTGCTATTACTTCCCGCTCGTTGTGTGTCGAAGTGAGTTGGTCGCAGTTCGGGTTGCGAGTTCGGGTCTGCCAGTGAGTGGGAGCAGGTCTGCAGCGCAGTCCGGACCTGCCAGTCGGGGAGTTGCAGTGCGGCACTCGTGCAGTTGGGTTGGAGCAGTGACGTCTGTGTCGACATGGCTCGCCCGACCATTGCCGCCACGAATCACCTGAGCCGTGCCACGGTCTTGGTGGATCGTCGGTCGGTCGTCCTACTGGACAACGCGTTTTGGCACTCCGATGCATCATGAGTCGCCTGCGTGTGTGTGCATCGACTCCCGATTTCTCTTCGTGCGTGCTTAGTTACTGTTGGGTATCGTTCAAGTCTTCGTGTAACTGTTTGTCAGATTGTGTGTGCAGTTTGCGTTATTTCTTTGACAAGTTATCTTAAATGTTGTTGGCGTACTGCTTCTGAGAGGTCGGTCGTCTCATGGGGCGACGTGTAACTGGTTCTCAGAGCGCTTCTGGGCCCCTTCAATTACCGTCTTGTGGAGCTTGGGTCGGTCCTTCCTTGGTGCAGGGATGTCGTTTGGCCAGCGGGCGTGTTTTCTCTGCTGGTTTGGAAGTGCAGTCGCGACGGAGCAGCAGTCGCGACGGACCAGCAGGCAGTCGGTCGGTTGCTGCGGACCAGGGAAGTTACCTCCGCGCGGTGCAGTCGCTGGGTCCGCTGCCGGTCCCTGCGCAGTGTCGGAACGTGTGTGGAGCTCTCCGATCGCTACGAGCTTCGCGGTTCCCCGACCCAGGATGTCAAATTTGAGTGTGAGTTACAAGTGCCCAAGCCACGTCCAATCATGTTGTGTGGTTCGCTGTTGGGGAGATTTTGTGTTTGAATTCTCATGTACCAACTGGTGGCAAGCAAGTCGTTGTGTCGGTCGGTCCGTGGCTGTCCCCTGGTTGGGTTCCGACGGATCAAGTGTAGTTGGGGTCACCACCTGTCTCGCCTAAGTGAACGAGAGCAGACCGACCTCCCTGGAGGCTTCTGACTGCCATCGGTGTTTAATTATCTGTTGTCAGCTACTTTACATTCAAAGCTTATGGTTGTTTTTTAGTTTTCTTAAAAATTTAAAAAAAATTAATTAAGTTTATCTGCTAATATATTTTAAAATTTTGAAACTTAGTTGTGGCCTTCAGCCATTGGTATTGCACCTTGCATGTGTAGGTTCTATCTGCTTAACCTTAAGGCCTTCCACGTAGTCCTTTAAGTTTTTTATTTATTTGATTTGCCTTTTTGTTGATTTTTAAGATTTCTTGTTGTTAAACATTCTGGCCTTCTGCCTTTAAAAGTGTACGGTAATATGTTCGAAAATTTTGAAATTTAATTGTGTCCGTCAGCCATTTGTATTGCACTTTGCATATCTTTGCTTTTTTAAAAATATTTTATTGCTATCTTAATTGGATTTTTATCTTGTTGATCTGTTAAGATTTCTTGTTTGGAGGCCTTCAGCCGTGAAAGAGTTGCATACGGTAAAGGTCCGGCTAGGTGCCGCTTTTGGTTGTAAAGGTTATTAAATTACAATAAATGACAATTAGAAGGAGAAACTGACCTCAACCTTTGGCCCTTTCCACAATCCCATTACCTATTCTGCCCAGCGGCTTTAGCGGGCGTATCACAAACCACCACCGTTTCCACCTTCAGTGGTGTCAAGCGTGAGCTTATTACAGGGCAGAGTGGAGACCTGCTGTGTTTCTGACGAAAGCTGGTTCTGCCTCGGTGCCAGTGATGGCCGAGTGTTGGTTAGAAGAATGTCAGTTGAGGGCCTGCAAGCAACCTTTCTGCGTGCTAGACACTCTGGACCTACAACTGGATTATCGTCTGGGATGCGATTTCGTATGACATCGGGAGCACTTTCGTAATTATCGCACGCACCCTGACAGCAAATTTGTACATCAATCTGTTGGTTCGACCTGTTCAGCTGGCATTCATGAACAGCATTCCTGGTGGTGCTTTCCAACACGAAATGCTCGCCAACATACCGCTGTTAAAACTCAAGATGCTCTAGTGTCTGTATGTTGCCTTAGCCTGCTCGATCACCAGATATGTTCCCAATCAAGCGCATATGGGCGGTTACCAGATGACAAATCCAGCGTCGTCTAGAAAAAGCGTTAACTGTCTCCGTATTGATCGAGCATATGCAACGGCCATAGAAATCCGTCCTACAAACTGACATCCGCCGCCTGTACTACAAAACGCATGCACGTTTCCATGCTTGCATTCAACATTCTGGCGTCTACATCGCTCATTAATGTAACAGAACTTCACATTTGCAATGACTTACCTCGCGCTTACATAAACCTCTGATCTCGCAATGTTAATCGGTTAAATATGTTACCTAGTCAAATGCGCTCCCGAAATTTCGTTATTCTACATTACTTACTTTTTCGTGTTGCGATTTTTTTCCCTAAAGTGTATTTTACATAGTGCAATCCGCGAGGACAGATGTGATTTGTATTCCAGAATTACCCACAGACCGCCTGCCGTCAGCTCCATTATTTGCTGTTGAAACTTCTCCTAAAAAAAAAAAAAAAAAAAAAAAAAAAAACACAAAAAATACTAAATTCTATACATGATCACGTTGCTCTTGCTGACTATTTGAACTTCATTGTGCAACAGAATTAATGGGTCATTTATTTTGAAATTTCGCTCAAAATGGCCTCCGGCCTTCCACTGTAAAGTGCGTGGCGCCCTCCGACGTCAGTCTCTGACTCTGTGACATTAGGAACAACAGCGTGTCGGCGCTTGCGAAAAAAATAATGCAGCTCAGAAGTTCAGCCAAGGTGTAAGTTGGGTTCAAAATGTCACATTGGCACTACATTTCACCACAATTTTGCCCAACACCATCACGAACGCGTCGTACGATGTGTAGGCGATCACCTTCTCTCTCCCACCACCCCCCTCATCATCTGACCTTCTCTTGATGCATCTGCGATAGAGGCCAGAACTATGATGATGATGTTTGGTTTGTGTGACGCTGTCATCAGCCCCCGTACAAAGTCCCAATTTTTACACAGTCCAATTTTTTTACCCAGTCCAATCTAGCCAATCTAACGAATGACGGCGATGAAATGATGAGGACAACACAAACACCCAGTCCCCAAGCAGAGAAAAATCCGCTACCCGGCCGGGAATCGAACCCGGGACCCCGTGATCCAAGGCACCAACGCTAGCCACTAGACCACGAACTGCGTGCAGGACAGAACCATGATGCACAGCACTGAAACCACGCGGTTTCTAAACCCCTCAGAAAATCGCTCGATCCCAGCCCTAGGCGTCGTGGTTCTGACCTCCACTGGAGATTGTCAATAGAAGGGGTGATTGTGGGTAAGAGGGTAGGAGGCGATGACTTATCCATCATGTGACACACACACGGTTGCGTTGGGCATATTTGTGATTAAATTTGGTGCTAATTCTACACCATTAACCCACCTTACATCTCACATGAAGTTCTGAGCTCTGGCCCTTTTTTCCGCATGTATCGACATCTTACTGTTTCAAGCGTCGCCTCTCCCGATGGTGACATCGCCAGTTATTGCACCACCAGGTTGGAGGCACCTTTGAGCAAGCTTTCAGACTTCTGCGTTGCAATGGAGAAAAATGAGGGGGTTTCAAAAACGTGACTCTTTAATACTTTTGCGTAGTATAATATAAAACTCTTTCGGTTCCAGTCGACCGAATTCGTCGAAAAGGCCGCCGATACAACACTTTGTTCTAAAATACATAACACCTACGACACAGAGATGGTCTCTTTAAACGGGCCCTACCAGAAGTAAATATACAGAGGTTGAATTTAAATCGTTACCTATCATTTAACTTAGAACAGTGCAAGGTTCAGGACGTTTGGCTTTTTTTCCATCAGTATTCCGGCTTCTTTTCCTGTGCGGACTCAGCATGTTATAGTAACACTTCTTCTCATCAGCTCAGGTGCAATCTTTCTTACTATGTTGGATGATTGGACAGCAGTCAATAACACTATTTGTTTATGGTTAATCTAAATTTTTTATAATTCTTTGCTTTAAAATTTTCGCATATTGTTACTATATTTTCTTTATATGTAAAGTGTGCTATACTGGAGGCTAAAGTTCTTTGCGTCGTATGTGAGTAATGTATGTAAATTGTTTATTACGTTAAATAATTTTTTGATGAGATATTGTATTTTAAAATACTTGTGTGTATAAACTGTTCATGTTGATGTAAATATGACAGTTGTAAGAAATAGTCACACTTAGGGACAAAGTAAGAAATAGGTGTTATGTAAAAGCTAGTGTGCTTTTGTTTGAGACGAATGTGGCTCTGGGAATCGGAAAAGGTGGAAAGAGGGAATTGGCGCGCTACCTAGAGCAAGAGTGGGAAGTAAGTCACACAGTCTGTAGGCAGCAGTGATTGAGGCAACACCCTTGTGGAGCAAGAGAAACTTCCCCTGCAAATTTGCACGAAAATGCCTCGGATGAAGACTGAAAACGACTTACGGAATAGCTGCAAGTTGTTGGGCTACTGTACGTGAAACTGAACGATGCCAAGAAGAGAAACTGAGCCCATGCAGCAAGATACCTGCAGGCCGTACTGTGGGTAGTGTAGCCGCCATAATTGTTCGATTTTTGCCACACCCAAGCCTATAGCCACCAGATAAGATTTTTTTGGTATTTTACTTTTGTACGGCGTGAAATATTGACTTAAACTGTGTTTTATTAGTGAATAATCATTCTAGAACTTTAAAGAAACTAGTTCACCCTGTCATTTCATCCTGATCGTACACCTATATAGTGTTCCTTCCTGGTGTTTGACTAATCCGAGTACCCTGTTTTACAGACTTATGAAGTGCCAAGTTAATATAAAGAGGCACAATTTCAATTGTTTTGTGTAAATAGTGAGATAAATGTGTGAGGGCTAAACCCTGTAGTAACGAAATTACGTCTTACTAGTGGAAGTGTATAAATTGAATAGAGTGAATTTAAATGTAATTTTGCATCATAAGTTAAAGAGTTCATAAATATTTTCGTCTTGAGTAATAGTTAAAGAAAAGTTGTCTTACTTGTTTCACTGAAAGGCGTAATGGAAACTTTAGGTAGAGTAATAACACGTCCATGGTTTAGTACATTACGGAGAAATAAAGTGAAACTATTCCTGTTTTAAAAGTTTTCTTAACTATTACAAAGTGTTATAGTAAAAGTTTGCTTACATAAAATTATATAAGAGTGAAGCGATGTTACTAGAATCTGTTAAATGACTATACGGAACTAGTTCAAAGAGTAATAGCTTCTGAAAGTAAATTGCAGTAAGAAAGTAGTTTTCTTGAAGTGAAACGTTCAGTATAAAACGTATGTGCCTTAGTATCCAAGTAGTTTAGTATTTAAGAGTGATGGTTATGGAAAGAGCTTTTCTAAAGGTCCCCCCCCCCCCTCCCCCTGGCCAATTCCTTTTAAGCTTCCTTGAAGTTATCTACTGGGCATTTTCTCTTTTAAAAAAGAAATGTTTAAGGATGTAGCAGTCAAATAATTCCAGTGGCTGCACCAACACTGTTTATGTAGAGTAGTATTTATCTCAAGAAGCAACTTAAGCAATAGCAAGAAGGTAGGCAAAATTCATATTTCTGCTTTTCCAGTACGTCATCGTTTCACTGCCTGGATAGGCTGGCGACCGTTAGCACGAATTTTAAACCACTGAATGAACTTGGAACTGAGTTGTCCTAGCTTTAATATAATACTATTCATACTGCATTTCTTTCTAACCACTGGGAAAGATCTTAGGAAAACAATTGAATAGTCTGCTTTACTTATCCATTAGACTAAACACACAGTCAAATCCTGTAAAAATGATAACTCTATTGATTTCCTTTTCTTATTAACAGGACTATCCTCCCATAGTGTGCTTTATTTGGAAACTAAAGTAAATTTTAGTAAGAGGGTTGTACGTGACAACATAGAGACAAGGGTTTCTGTTATTTAGGTAAAAGCATACTAAATTACAATAGCAGTGGTAGGGTTATAAGCCGACATACAGGGTGTCCCAAAAAAGTTGCGACAAACTTGAATAGGGGCCGGCCTTTGTGGCCGAGCGGTTCTAGGCACTTCAGTCTAGAACCGCGCGACCGCTACGGTCGCAGGTTCGAATCCTGTCTCGGGCATGGATGTGTGTGATGTTCTTAGGTTAGTTAGGTTTAAGTAGTTCTAAGTTCTAGGGGACTGATGACCTCAGATGTTAAGTCGCATAGTCCTCAGAGCCATTTGAACCTTTTTTTTTTTTGTTAAATTGGGTGTCTTGAAGAAATCAAGGACAGCAACCAATGTCCGAAACGCGGAATTTACAGGCGCCAGCGCCTGCCAGTAGCTCACCCCTTTCGCATGGGTCGGCACCTTACGGAAATCTGTGTCCAAAACCGCCATCCACCAAAGCAATGGAGCATCGCATTCATAGGAGACAAGGCCTGTCTAAGCAGTAGCTGGCTCCATCTTCTCCATTGGTGATCGTGGCAATCAGTCGCAATCACTACATAACTGACACTATTGCGAGACGTTCCGCCTACGGTCCGTCAGAGTACAAAGTCACGTTTGCTGCCGAAGGGGTGGCCCAGTCACATGCGATAGCGCCTATAACTTCGATACTCTGTAGCTTCATTGGATCACATTTCCGAACACTGGTTACATAACCCCCAAGTTTGTCGCGATATTTCTGGGACAGCGTCTACATGTAATAAGTATCAAAAAAGCCATCAGCTGTAAGTTTATCGCCAATTTATTTCATAGGCTACCGATTCCGCAAATATAACACGCCGTTATCCGGCCGTCTACTCTAAATAGTGGCTGAATTTCTCAATGTCAAAATGAATGTACGTCATCACGCCAGCTAAAGTACGCACGACTTAAGCCCACGTCAACAGCTAGAATACAACAGTTTGGCTTTAGGAAAGGAAAAGGCACTAGAGAGGCAGTTCTGACTTAGCACTTGATGATAGAAACAAGACTGAAGGAAAATCAAGGCACTTTCATACGATTTGTTGACATGGAAAAAGCGTTCGACAATGTACAATGGTGAAATATGTTCGAAATACTGAGAAAATTAGGAGTAACTCTAGGGAAAGGCGAGTATAGTATGCACAAGAACCAAGAGGAAACGATAAGACTGGAAGACCACCAACGAAGTGTGTGGATTGAAGACAGGGTAAGGCAAGGATGCATCGACAGCCCCAGCTGTTCAATCTATACATCGAAGAAGCAATTGCGGAAATAAAACAAAGGTTCTAGAGAGGAATTAAAATTCACGGTGAAAGTATATCAGTGGCAAGATTCGCTAACTACAGTGCAGTCCTCAGTGAAGGTATAAAAGAATTACAAGGTCTGGTGAATGGAATTATCAGTCTAAAGGGTACAGAAGATGGAGTAAACGGAAGAATGACGAAAGTAACGAGAAGCATAAGAAATGAGAATAGCGAGAAACTAACCAAAACTGGTGATCGCGGAGGAGACGAAGTTAAGGACTTCTGCTACCTTGGAAGTAAAAATAACCGATGACGGAAGAAGAAAGAAGTTCATAAAAAGCAAACTAGCACCGGCAAAGAGGGCATTCCTGGAAAAGAGACGTCCATTTTTATCAAACATAGACCTTCATTTAAGGAGTAAATTTCAGAGAATGTACGTTAACAGCACAAAATTGTATGGAAGTGAGGCACAGACGGTGAGGAAACTGGGTCAGAAGAGAACTGAAGCATTTCAGATAGGGTGCTACAGAACAACGATGAAAATTTGGTGGACTGATAAAGCAAGAAATGAGAAAGTTCTCCTCAGTATCAGCGATGGAAAGAACACATGGAAAACACTGACAAGAAGAAGGGACTGCATCATATGATAACTGTTAAAATATCAGGGAATAATTTCCATGGTACCAGAGGCAGTTGCATAGGGCAAAGCTCGAAAGGAAGACAGCATTTGGAGTATATTCAACAAATAATTGGAGACGTGTGGTGCAACTGAGGTGAAGAGGATGGCACAGTGGGGAATTCGCGGCGCACCGCATCAAACAAACCAGAAGGCTTGTCTGAGCACTTACGAAGGTGTGCTGAAAAGTAATGCCTCCGAACTTTTTATGTGGAAGCTCTTAAGGCTCATTAAGAAAACAAAGCTTGTTATCATTCTACCTCTCTATTCTTCATGCCCACATATTATTTCTCAACGTAGTCACCTTGGTGAAGAGCGCATTTCACTCAACGCGAGGCCAGTTTTTTCATACTGTCATTGTAGAATGCCTGTCATTGTTGATGGAGCCACTATCGCACCTCTGCTTGCACCGCTCCATCACTATGAAACTGGAGTCCTCGAAGGTGTTCTTTAAGTTTTGGAAACAGATGGAAATCAGACGGGACCAAGTCGTGGCTGTATGGAGGATGAGAGGTCGGATTGTTGGAGACGTCACAGTGGTCTGGCGCTGTCGTGTTGAAGGAGAGGGTCTCCATGTGTGAACAAACTCGTCGAATTCGTGCTTTCAGATCCTCACGTACCGATATTGTTATGTTACACACAGCTATGTTACAGTTTGCAATTCGGAGCCCTATAGCGGCAGAGGGTTACAATTTTCGTCTTTGAAGCGGAAGAGTCGCGGAGTAACATGCAGCCGACACAGAGTAAAGAATAAAAGATAAGGAGGCATTACTTTTCAGCACGTCCTCGTACAAATTTGTAAGTCCGTGACATAAGAAAACGCCCAACAACAATAGTTTTGCACAAAACTTGAAGAAGAAGCGAGGTACATGATGGAAAGGTATAATTTTACTGAAGGAAAATATTATCGCATCCTACAACATTTTTGTACTATGATGTCAAATATGAGGCACTGAGTATGTGCTTATAGAGGTGTTTTATGTTCGATTATTCGAAGACTAGTTTGAGGCAGCTCTCCACGTTAGTTTCTTCCATGCAAGTATCCTCATGTGTTGTACAAGAAATACGCGGACATCCCTCTATTACCAAATTACACTACTGGACATTAAAATTGCTATACCAAGAAGAAGTGCAGATGATAAACAGGTATTCATTGGACAAACATATTATACTAGAACTGACATGTGATTACATTTTCACGCAATTTACGTGCATAGATCCTGAGAAATCAGTACCGAGAACAACCACCTCTGGCCGTAATAACGGCCTTGACACGCCTGGGCATTGAGTCAAACAGAGCTTGGATTCATCAAGAGTAGTGACTGGCGTATTATCAAGAGCCAGTTGCTCGCCCACAGTTGACCAGACGTTTTCAATTCGAGAGAGATTTGGAGAATGTGCTGGCCAGGGCAGAAGTCGAACATTTTCTGTATCCAGAAAGGCCCGAACAGGACCTGCAACTGCGGTCGTGCATTATCCCGCTGAACTGTAGGGTTTCGCAGGGATTTAATGAACGGTAGAGCCATGGGTCGTAACACATCTGAAATGTAACTTCCACTGTTCAAAGTGCCGTCAATGCGAACAAGAAGTGACCGAGACGTGTAACCAATGGCACCCCATACCATCACGCCGGGTGATACGCCAGTATGGCGATGACGAATACACGCTTCCAATGTGCGTTCAGCGCGATGTCGCCAAACACGGATGCGACCCTCATGACGCTGTAAACAGAATCTGGATTCATCCGAAAAATGGCGTTTTGCTATTCGTGCACCCAGGTTCGTCGTTGAGTACACCATCGCAGGCGCTCCTGTCTGTGATGCAGCGTCAAGAGTAACCGCAGCCATGGTCTCCGAGCAGATAGTCCATGCTCCTGCAAATGTCGTCGAACTGTTCATGCAGATGCTTGTTGTCTTGCAAACGTCCCCATCTGTTGACTCAGGGATCGAGACGTGGCTCCACGATCCGTTACAGCCATGCCGATAAGATGCCTGTCATCTCGACTGCTAGTGACGCGAGGCCGTTGGGATTCAGTACGTCGTTCCGTATTACCCCCCTGAACCCACCGATTCCATTTTCTGCTAACAGTCATTGGAACACGACCAACGCGAAAAACACTGTCGCTATTCGATAAACCGCAATCACGATAGGCTACAATCCGACCTTTATCAAAGTCGGAAACATGATGGTACGCATTTCTCGTCCTTCCACGAGGCATCACAACAACGTTTCACCAGGCAACGCCGGGCAACTACTGTTTGTGTATGAGAAATCGGTTGGAAACTTTCCTCATGTCAGCACGTTGTAGGTGTCGCCACCGGCGCCAACCTTGTGTGCATCCTCTGAAAAGCTAATCATTCGCTTATCACAGCATCTTCTTCCTGTCGGTTAAATTTCGCGTTTGTAGCACGTCATCTTCGTGGTGTAGCAATTTTAATGGCCAGTAGTGTAAATCTTAACTATCAGAGTATGCCCTGCCAACCAGTCCCTTCTTTTTGTAAAGTTCTGCCATATATTTCTTTTCTCCCAAGTAATGTGTAGCACCTACGTATTACTAACCCAGCTACCCATCTAATCTTCAGCATTTTGCTGCAGCACCACATATAAAAAAGTTCTGTTCTCTTAATGTTTGTACTGATTATCGTCCATATTCCAACTCCATATTAGGCTACTCTTCAAACAAATACTTTCAGAAAAAGATTTCCAAATAGTGAAATTTATATTCAATAGAACACATCTCTCTTTTTCAGAAACATTTTCTTGCTACTGACACTCTACATTTTATATCATCTACACTTCTGCCATCGCCATTTATTTTGCTACCCAAACAGCAAATGTCTCCGACCGCATTTAGTGGCTCATTTCGCAATCTAATTCCCTTATCATCGGCTTATTCCATTTTGGAAACGTTGTGCAGAAAAATTGAATCAATAACTCGGGTAATCAACCAAAAGCACACAATTGTGGAAGCAGCGATATTGGAAACGAACTCATCCATTTTATTAAACTGACGTCCCGGGTACGAATACCAATTCCAGGTCATCTATCTAACGGCTTTCAGGGGCAACAAAACTGAAATTTTCAATATTTTGCGTAATTACTGACCGAATTTAAAAATTTAAAATGCTGTTGCAATCTAGTCGTTAAGAGGTAAAATCAAATGTTAAAAGATTAGCACACCAAGACAAGTATTAATCTTGGCGTCTATGTATTTCTCTTGACACTGCGTAACTGATGGCGTGCAAATACGTGGATTTTATTCGTCCAGTAGTTGGGAATGAGAGCACTTCCAACAAACTTTACGAAACTCTTTCTTGGTGATACCGCTCACAAAATGATGAAAACAAAAAAGTTCATCGCTTCCTGCGTTTTCGCTGTCCGTGCAGTGAAACTTCAGCATAAGGGATGACTTTTCTTTGACACGTTAATAGGATTTGTCGAATTGGATGAAAGCGTTCGACAATGTAAAATAGTGCAAAATGTTCGAAATTACGAGAAAAATACGAATAAGCTAGAGGGAACGATAAGTAATAAACCAGCTGAAAAATTCTCCTGTTGGAGCACAAAAAAGGTGAACATGTTCCTCTCTAAATGTCTCTGACAGAAAAGTGGAGGACCAGATTTAAAGGAATCAGACATAAAAGTGAGGGACGGGCTGCCTCAATCCTCAAACGATCTTTGTCTCCAATACTTTTGGTATGCGAACATATTCGAGCTCCTTAAACACAGAACATTCTAAATGCTTTTTATCCAGCCTCTTCTTGCACGTAAGCATATGCCTCTCACTGCCACTGCCTATGTATGTCTCTCTCTGCTGTCTCCTTTTCCTCCCATCACAACATTCTCGTGTCTGTCTCTCCCACTGTCACTGTCTTCATCTCTTTCCCTCGCTCTTCCTCACTACTGTTTCTCCACCACTTTCACTGTCTCTCTCTCTTCCACTATCATTTTTTTGTCCCATTATTTTTCTCCCTCGTGGCCACTGTCTCTTTCTTTCTTGCGTGCAGTCTGGTATTTTCCCCTTCAGATCCCACTTGTCGCTGGGATGGACTCTCTGGCTCCCACTGCTACTGTCTTCATCTATCGCTTTTTCTCTTTCAATGCCACGTTCTCTCTCCCACCGTCACTATCTCTCCGCTACTCTCTTTCAACACAAAAAAGCGTGAATATGTTCGTGGGCCAAAAGTTTTGGTGACGAAGGCGCTATGAGGTTTGAGACAACCAGTCTCCCACTTTTCTGTCAGCGTCTTTTAAAGTGGAGCATATTCCCTTTCTTTGTGCTCCGACAAGAACATTTTTCTCTGGTTCCCTTCTTTTCCCTGTTACAGCAGGGTGGGCTATTTATACAGACATCAAAAAAAGTTTTGCATCACCCCAGTTCCCAGAACATCTGAAAACAGACGTTGACTGTGGATATTGTATCACAGGCACAGACCCTTTGACTGTTCAGAGATACCACTGAACCCGCAAAAGATGTAAACAATCATGCATGAGTAGCGCCTGTTAGACGGAGGGAGTACGACAGCCGATTAGTTCCAGTCATCCCACCAGGAAGGAGGTACACGGCTCGTGTTGTCTCTTGTTCAACCACGCCTAAACGGTCAGTGCCGCGGTTCGATCGCGTACTCATTGTGCCAGGAAGGGCTCTCAACACAGGCAGTGTCCAGGCGTCTCGCAGTGAACCAAAGCGATGTTGTTCGGACATGGAGGAGATACAGACAGACAGTAACTATCGATGACATGCCTCGCTCAGGCCGCCCAAGGGCTACTACTGTAGTGGATGACGTCTACCTATTGATTATGGTTCGGAGGAAAACTGACAGCAACGCCACCATGTTGAATAATGCTTTTCGTGCAGCCACAGGACGTCGTGTTACGACTCAAACTGTGTGCAGTAGGCTGCATGATGCGCAACTTCACTCCCGACGTCCATGGCGAGGTCCATCTTTGCAACCACGACACCATACAGCGCGGTACAGATAGGCCCAGCAACATGCCGAATGGACTGCTCAGGATTGGCATCACGTTCTCTTCATGTCGTATATATCTTCAACCATACAATCGTCGGAGACGTGTTTGGAGCCAACCTGGTCAGGCTGAACGTCTTAGACACACTGTCCTGCGAGTGCAGCAAGGTGGAGGTTCCGTGCCGTTTTGGGGTGGCATAATGTAGGGCCGACGTACGCCGCTGGTGGTTATAGAAGGTGCCGCAACGGCTAACGATACGTGAATTCCATCCTCCGACCGATAGTGCAACCATATCGGTAGCATATTGGCGAGGTATTCGTCTCCAAGGACCACAATTCGCACCCCCATCGTTCACGTCTTGTGAATGACTTCCTTCAGGATAATGATATCGCTCGACTAGAGTGGCTAGTATGTTCTCCAAACATGAACCCTATCAAACATGCCTGGGACAGATTGAAAAGAGCTGTTTATGGACGACGTGATGGATTAGCCGAGCGGCCTAAGGCGCTTCAGTCATGGACTGTGCGGCTGGTCCCGGCGGAGGTTCGACTCCTCCCTCGGGCATGGGTGTGTGTGTGTTTGTCCTTAGGATAATTTAGGTTAAGTAGTGTGTAAGCTTAGGAACTGATGACCTTCGCAGTTAAGTCCCATAAAATTTCACACACATTTGAACTTTTTTGATGACGTGATCCACCAACCACTCTGAGGGATCTACGCCGAATGGCCGTTGGGGAATGGGAAAATCTGGACCAACAGTGCCTTGATGAACTTGTGGATAGTATGCCACGACTAATACAGGCATGCATCAATGCAAGAGGACGTGCTACTGGGTATTCGAGGTACCGGCCTGTACAGCAGTCTCGATCGCCACCTCTCAAGGTCTCGCTGCCTGGTGGGACAATATGTAATGTGTGGTTTTCGTGAGCAATAAAAAGAGCGGAAATGATGTTTACGTTGATCTCTGTTCCAATTTTCTGTACAGGTTCTGGAACTCTCGGAACGGAGGTAATGCAAAAATTTTGTGATTGTATAAGACGAACTCTGTAGGTCGGTACGGTTTTGATAGTTTATTTATGTGCTTCGATACATACTGTAAAACATACAAACGACAAATTACGCGTAATATAAGGTTAAAAATTCGTCTCCCATCTACAGCAGTTTACTTTACACTACTTTGCTTAAAAATGCCGAACATTTTTAGGCTACACCTACAGTGTACCAATGCGGTGTTTAATATCATCGCCTGCGGAGGATCGTGGCGAGCAGCGACGGCGCAGGTTAAATGGACCGTTAAGACGTAGTGGGTTTGACTCATCATCGCTGTGCTGTGCCTGCGAGCAGCGAGCGGCGAGGTGGCAGCGTAAACGCTCCCTTGCTGAAGTCATGAATAAAGAAAATAGCGGCAACCTATTATGGGTGGATTGCCGACAATTGAGCACTGCCACTGGGCAGCTGAATGTCTCGTGGTACAATGCAGCCATTTTGGACCTATGAAGAAGTACATCAGAGTAAATGAAAGAACTGATTTAATTAGCGGTTATCTTGGTATATAGAGGTGCGTGATTCGATTAAATTAATATTTGTTCCCTAGACATTTCATAATGATGTGGAACGTGTCAGTTCAACAAAAGCTTTCTTCACATGCCATAATTCAAGTTGGTATTTTTTATTTTTTATTATTATTATTTTTTAAGTTGCACCATTACTAATTTATATCCAAAATTCGTCTGTTGAGTAGAAGCAGCTGTCATTCAGATACTCTTGCAATTTTATTTTAAATGTTGCTTGGCCATCTGTCAGACTTTTGGTGCTATGTTATGTGCGTCCAAAGATTAATGTGGCAGTATAATATCAGCCTTTCTCCTAGTGTTGAAGATATGCACATTGTTATTGTTTTTGAATTGAGATAGGTTATTACTAACAAGTTTCATAAGTGAATATATATATATATATATATATATATATATATATATATATATATATATATATATATATATATATATATATATATAAGTATTCTGATTAATCGCTTTTGTGCAATAAGTACTTGTTTCCTTAGTGACATATTGCCACAAAATATGATGCCATAGGAAAGCTCTGATTGAAAATATGTGTAGTAAGCTAATTATCTTATATGTTGATCGCCAAAACTTGCAGTTAGCCTAATTACATAAGTAGGTGAACTCAAATGTTCTATCAGATCATCAATGTGTTTCTTACAATCCAATCTCTCATCAATGCACACACACCCAAAAATTTGGAATACTCTGCCCTAGCTACAGACTCCTGGTCAGAGTCTATTTTTACTAACGGTGTTGTGCCATTTTTTGTACAGAACTGTATATGCTGTGTTTTATCAAAACTTAATTGCACAGAACCACTTAATAAATTTCGAAAAGACATCATTTACAATTTCCTCGCCTAATTCCAGTTTGTTGGGTGTGATTGCTAGTATCATCAGCAAAAAGAACTAGCTTCGCATCGTCATGATTACAGATTGGCAAGTCATTAATATACATTGAGTACAATAAGGGCCTCAAGATTGAACCTTGTGGGACCCCATTCTCGATACCTTCCCAGTCTCAGGAATCTGCTGATTTTTGTGCTTTATGTGAACTGCTTATTTCAACCTTGTGTACTCATACAGTTAAATATGAATTACAACATTTGTTCACTGTCCCATTCCTACCACAATATTTAAGCTTATCTAGTAACATACACACTAATTTTATAGTAAATTAAAGAGCCTAACAAAACATACCATCTTTTCTGTGATGAAAAATGAAGCATTGTTGTGCAGTACACTGCTATTCGAGGACAGAGCAGGGCCGTACCACCATTGGGCAAGACTAGGCGACCGCCTGGGGCTGTACGATTTTAGGGCCAGCGGAGGGCAGAAAAAATTAATTTCAATTAATGAGCGAAAGGGACACCTAAAAAAATTGAGGACAAAAAATAAGAAATTGAGGATATCTTTTGTCCACAATCAGTTTTAAAGGAACTGAAGATAAAGCATGAAAACTGAGAAATGTGCACAGAAAATGGGGATGTCTGTTCACCTTAATTTATTGATAAAAGTATAATAGGATATTTGCATTGTTGTGCCGTTGGATGTTGTTGGTGATGGGTGTCGGATATCGGAGAGAACGATGCTAGTAACAAAGAGGGGGCGTAATTTTTCAGTTCTCTCTTATGGCGGCAAAACATCTAGCAACGGCCCTGGGCAGAGCGCGGACAGGGTGGTAGCACGTTTTCTTCGAATTTCACCAGAAAGACGCAGAATATGGCTGCATCGAGCTGGAGGGAAATATACATTTCCACATGAGTCTGGTAGATTATGTGAAATAAATTAATATTTCTCTAATGGTAGAGTACTTAACAATGACCTTAAATATCCTATTATTGACAACCAACAATAGTTTACCAGCGACAACGTAATGGAAAAGTGGTGGGCTTGAGATGTGATGATTACAAGATCGATCCTTAATCAGAGCAACTGTTTCTTTGTTTTTCCTTCCTGTTCTCTTCGCTTAAAACTGCTTTCTTCTCAACTTCCCGTTACTGGTAATATAATTATGTAAGAGCTTTAAATTCCATATCATATTACATTTTAACAGTTACTTTGATTTATTAGCTTCATTTCACATCTGAGCAATTTGAAGTGAATCACGAGAATGGTGTTAAGAAACTATTTTATGCCTGATGTAGCTCTTATTCTGAAGAATCTGAGACACCTGTTAATAATTTCCTACCATTATTCTTCCCAAACATTATGTTCAATACAATAAGGTCCCACTTTCAACTCTTTCCATTGATACTGTCATAAAGTTGTATGATTTTTGCAAAGAGAAAAAAATTTGGACACTGCTTGGAACCTACGAGAAAATAGAATAAGAACAGAGCATTACGATAAAATGAAAGCTAAAGCACTTCTGAATCATAGTGTTTCAGCAGAAGTTAAGTGTACAATAGAATAACATACTTTAAGGTTCTGCTATGTGAAGAGTATATTTTACACACATAACTTGTGGTTTAAATTAATGATATGGAGGAACGTAAAAACAGCAGTGTGTAAAGTTGTTGAAGGCAAAGACGATGATACCCTGCAGTTGTCCACGAATGTCATTACGCTGTTTGAAAATTTGAAAAAGATGTACTCGGAAAACAGTAGTAGTCTTTTCCTGGCGGAAGTCACAGCAATTAACGATCAGAATTAACTTCGAAATGTTTCCACTGTGTTTTCTTGTGAAGCCTTACGAAAAGTGCCCTGGAAAAACTTCTCGGTCGGTTCGAGTACATAATCCCAGTTCCAGATTACTTCAGCTCTAACACAATTCTGCGGATTACTGCTACGTCACAATATTTTAGTCACAGTCGCTGTGGCAGTTTTCGGACAGAAAAAGTTTATTTCGTCATCGACTACTACAACAAAGGCTAACTTGTGACGAATCAGAAAGCAACACCAAGGCAGCCACGCCTCTAAGTACAAATTTAGACATAAGTGACGTAAAGGAGATTTGACACTAGGAAGAACAGTTTCCGAATTATCTAGCCGGAGCACTGTAAAGCAGTTTAAGCAGAAATACGTTTTGTGTGATGAGGAGAGCGTACCAGTTTCAGCAAGTGAACAGCGTAAATGCGACAATGTCCGCAGACTAACCGATCTCAGAATTACATTAAAGACAACAACTTAGAATGTGTATCGGAAGCAGCGATAAACACTATCCAAGGGACAGAAAATGTCTTCCGTGTCAATGAAAAAAAAAATTTTGGATTTGAAGTGTCAGTTCAAGTACTGGAGGGAGATGAATGTAAAGCAGCAAAGAAGCTCCCTCACAGTATTGTCACATTATCACAGAGATAACTATACATGCATTTTTGACAAAAAAGTGTATGTTCTTCTGAGGAAATACAACCGCCAGGCAGAGATGTGGCATTAAAAGTATAAAATGGTTCAAATGGCTCTGAGCACTATGGGACTCAACATCTGTGGTCATCAGTCCCCTAGAACTTAGAACTACTTAAACCTAACTAACCTAAGGACATCACACACATCCATGCCCGAGGCAGGATTCGAACCTGCGACCGTAGCGGTCACGTGGCTCCGGACTGACGCGCCTAGAACCGCACGGCCACACCGGCCGGCATTAAAAGTATAAGCATGGGAAATGTGGTAAGGTCATGTTAAAAAGCAACCACCAGACATAAAATTTATTTCCTGTATGTTTTGGCTAGTTATGTTATGTAAATGAAAAAAAGAGTTATACTCTGCAAAACAAACAGAAACTATCGAAGACTTTAACGTACTGACAGAAGTAGGAGTTTGTACTTCAATATAGTCTGTAATTCAATAATATCTAACTCAAACAAACTGAACGGGCATCATATATGATGATATTCTATCTAGAGCACGTATTACTTGCCACAAAAGTAAGTGCGAGGAAATTTTACGTGGCTTATGAGGAAAATCAAATGCCATGACTTCAGTGAAGGCCTTACGAAAGTCGTCTTTTTATTCGCTTTATATTTCCAGTGGAAACCAGGAAACAACTAAAAACGGTAGTTCATTGTTTACTTTACACACAAGGCTACCACATGTACATATAGCCCTGTTCAATTATTTATAAATGAGAATTTAACGGTTCTGACCATATTGCTGCTGCAGCCGCTTGGGTTCAAAATGGCGGCCGCCTTCGAGTTGGCAGTATTTCCTTTATTCAGGGCTATAACCCTTACGCGAGTGAAACTGCATAGCCTGTTTTAAACATTCCACGCTTGCGCTCTTCTATGTTACTACGACGAACTTTTAAATTTTGGTTATAATATAGTGGTGTGGAATTTTTTTTCCATTCGCCTTTTCTCGTTCTCGCTACGGCTTCGTCGTTGTCGTATTGGTTTTGGCAGTGTCGCATTGGAGTGCCGGATGCCCTTCCTAACGCCATCGCTCTCTTCCGGGAAGACACTTGTGTCCCCCATCTGTCTGGATCTGGTGAAGAATTCATAGTCAAGAGAGAGAAGGATTCGGCCTGAGGCTTGCTCGCCTCCCCATGTCCAGGAAGCCGGCGCTTTAGCGCGCTCAGTTACCCAGGAGGCTCTGAAGAATTAAATATTAAGTCCGCTAAAATATCCATAACTAGGCTACACTTTAGCAGTCGATATTACTTTAATATTAATAAGGTGATATGATCAGCTTTCCGTAAACTCTGCGCTGTTAAGTTTACTACTGTACTTTCCATTGTCACTAGATATAATGTATAGAGAAATATTTCAGTATTCGTGCAAGAGCTTCATCCACACTACGTTACTGTTGTGAATACGAAAACAAGTGGCAGTCTAATCCCTCCCGGTGACCGGCGCCTCTCGCTTCATCTACGAAATCCTCCAAATGACAGAACAAAATCTCCTGTGCCTTCGATGCATCTTACTCATCCCATTATTTCGTGGTATGTCATAATACTCAACCAAAAGTGGTAGACGCTACAAGAGAGTTGTGTTACTGCACAATGGTTAAAATTCTAAGAACATTCAAACAATATATTACTTCCTCACAGGATTTGATCGAATGCGGAGGCTTAACGACATTTCAAAATAGAACGTAGGGTAGTGGTGGTATGAATTGTAAAACACGATGTTGTCTCCACACGTAAGGTGGTTTTTGGAGAAAAAAACATACCGAACGGCCACCTTACAGAGATGTAAGGAAAAATTTGAAGACATCGCCTTGGTTACGGCTCCAGCTAAGCCAAGTTGCTTTTATCGTTACGTCGATGACACTTTTATCATCTGGCCCCATGCTCGTGAAAAACTGGGAGAATTCTTAGAACACCTGAACAGCATTCACGGCCACATCAAGTTTACCATGGATGTCGAGACAGATGGTGCATTGGTCTTCCTTAACGTCCTCATTCGACGGAAAACCAATGGGCACCTCAGCCACAGTGTCTACAGGAAACCGACACACACAGATCGGTATTTGCACGCTCTCAGCCACCACCATCCGGAACATAAACGCGGCGTTCTGAATACCATCGTCCATCGTGCTAAAGTCGTCTCAGACGCAGAAAGTCTGCCACTAGAACTGAGCCACCTCCGAAAAGTCCTCCGGGAAAACGGGCACAGCCACGGACAGGTGTCACAGGCTATATCTGGTGTGACACGCAAGAAACACACCAACAGAGACGAGAACACCACCGAAGAAGAAAGCAAGAAACTCGTGTTTTTGCCTTTCTGTGGTACAGTGTCGGGATATATTAGCCGGCTCTTGAAGAGATACAACATCTCATCGGTGTTCAGGACCCCAGCAAAAATTCGACAGCTCATGAGGTCTGTGAAGGACGGCCTAGGGCTTAGAACGCCTGGAGTGTACAAGATACCATGTCAGTGTGGCTGTTACTACGTCGGCCAAACAGTACGCACTGTGGAACAACGCCGTACGGAACACGAGAGGTGCTTACGCCAACGCTATCCAGAAAAATCAGCCGTGGCAGAACACGCCTTAGAAAATGGACACCGAGTTCTATTCGACGAAACATCTGTCGTTATGAGGACTAAGGGATTTTGGAATAGCGTCATAAAAGAAGCTATTGAAATAAAAACCTCTGAAAACACCATCAACAAGGACGGCGGTTTGCAGCTCAGCACAGCCTGGGACCCGGCCATGGCGGGGCTAAAACGGGCGCGACGGACGCGGGATGAAAACATTACCATATATGGCGAGGTAGAGAGCACCAGTGACGTCACAGCCAGCAGTGCGGCTCTATAACGACCCGGCCACGGCGGCACAGCAGTCAGTCTTACCACTTGACAATGACCGGGGAGAGCTCAGTCGAAAACTCGTGGGATTTTAACCACCTGACGCGAGAAAATTTTATTAATTCATATCGCCTCAAAACCATGCAACCACGCATTCATACATGGTGTTTGTTCTTTCGGAAATGTCCGAAAGAACAGCCACCATGCAGAATCAGTAGCCGTTATACATTATATGTAAACTAAAGATGGAGAGAAGAAGAAAGGAAGAAGATGACTGCTGTCAGCTGCATCGGGACAGTATGGGAAATCAACGGCGACGAAAGTAAATGTGCACCAGACGGCGGTCAAACTCGGGATCACCTTCTTACCAGGTAGATGCGTTAACCACTGCGGCATCCGGGACACAGAGTTACTGCAACTGCACGTACTATTTCGCCACGCCTCACGACCAATCCACATTCCCACTGAGAGCCATCTATCAGCAGCCCCTGTCGATTTCCTCCATATCCGCTCTCTGAGATTCCCACAGGAGGTTGGAGATATCTGTGCATCTGCACTCAAGAAGGTGGATCCATTGCCCAGCTAGGCCATTCAAATTGCATGAATGCTCCAAGAGATAAACTCGGCAACGATCCGAGAAGTGTGTGACCAACACAGGAGAATGGGAACTCGTATGTATGACCGGAGGGGTAAAGAGATAAATATGTGGCAATAAGTGCAGCTGCAAAATACTAACGCGAATTCTTTACAGACGAATGGAAAAACTGGTAGAAGCCGCCCTGGGGGAAGATCAGTTTGGATTCCGTAGAAATGTTGGAACACGTGAGGCAATACTGACCTTACGACGTATCTTAGAAGAAAGATTAAGAAAAGGCAAACCTACGTTTCTAGCATTTGTAGACTTAGAGAAAGCTTTTGACAATGTTAACTGGAATACTCTCTTTCCAATTCTGAAAGTGGCAGGGGTAAAATACAGGGAGCGAAAGGCTATTTACAATTTGTACAGAAACCAGATGGCAGTTATAAGAGTCGAGGGGCATGAAAGGGAAGCAGTGGTTGGGAAAGGAAGTGAGACAGGGTTGTAGCCTTTCCCCGATGTTATTCAATCTGTATATTGAGCAAGCAGTAAAGGAAACAAAAGAAAAATTCGGAGTAGGTATTAAAATTCATGGAGAAGAAGTAAAAACTATGAGGTTCGCCGATGACATTGTAATTCTGTCAGAGACAGCAAAGGACTTGGAAGAGCAGTTGAACGGAATGGACAGTGTCTTGAAAGGAGGATATAAGATTAACATCAACAAAAGCAAAACGAGGATTATGGAATGTAGTCAAATTAAGTCGGGTGATGCTGAGGGAATTAGATTAGGAAATGAGACACTTAAAGTAGTAAAGGAGTTTTGCTATTTAGGGAGTAAAATAACCGATGATGGTCGAAGTAGAGAGGATATAAAATGTAGACTGGCAATGGCAAGGAAAGCGTTTCTCAAGAAGAGAAATTTGTTAACATCGAGTATAGATTTAAGTGTCAGGAAGTCGTTTCTGAAAGTATTTGTATGGAGTGTAGCCATGTATGGAAGTGAAACATGGACGATAAATAGTTTGGACAAGAAGAGAATAGAAGCTTTCGAAATGTGGTGCTACAGAAGAATGCTAAAGATTAGATAGGTAGATCACATAACTAATGATGAAGTATTGAATAGAATTGGGGAGAAGAGGAGTTTGTGGCACACCTTTACTACAAGAAGGGATCAGTTGGTAGGACATGTTCTGAGGCATCGACGGATCACAAATTTAGCATTGGAGGGCACCGTGGAGGGTAAAAATCGTAGAGGGAGATCAAGAGATGAATACACTAAGCAGATTCAGAAGGATGTAGGTTACAGTAGGTACTGGGAGATGAAGAAGCTTGCACAGGATAGAGTAACATGGAGAGCTGCATCAAACCAGTCTCAGGACTGAAGACCACAACAACAACAACAACAACAACATTAACGTGATATGGCTGAAATCTATCTCGGGATCCTGATGGACCACAAGCTGCTATTGCAGCGTCATGCGGAGTATGTCGCCAACATGGGGCAAAAGCTGACGAGGGCTTTGTATCCCCTCTTCCGCTGTAGGGAACTTAACCTGCATACCAAGCTCCGCATCTACCGAGCAGTTATCCTGCCTACCATCACGTATGCCTCCAGGGCATGGGCCACAATTAGTGTCACCAGGATGCGGACGTTGCAGCGCCTGCAGAACAACGTTCTCAGGTGGAGCCTGCACTCTCCGCCACTCACGAGAATTGTGTTTCTCCATGAGGAAGCGGATATCGTCCGCCTCAAGACGAGCATACGCAACAATACGCGGCCGCTCTATGAGAAAGTGGCTGACCAGCGGGACACTGTCCATGGGCTGCGCCATGTTGGGACCACACTTCCACGCTGTTGGCATCTAACCATCCTAGAGGAATCGCATTACGACCACGGCTAACGATAGGCCTGGCACGCCCACAACGGATGCATCCATTTGCAGGACTAGCACCCCATTCCGCGTCCACTACCTTCGCACCCTATCTGTCCATGTTGGACTGTTTTTATGCCTGACTGGTGACTACTGTCACCGTTGGAAGGTGGTATGGAAGTCTAAGTCCCACCACCACACCTCCAAAGTGTATTGCAGTGAGGCCGCTACGGTCGCAGGTTCGAATCCTGCCTCGGGCATGGATGTTTGTGATGTCCTTAGGTTAGTTAGGTTTAACTAGTTCTAAGTTCTAGGGGACTAATGACCTCAGCAGTTGAGTCCCATAGTGCTCAGAGCCATTTGAACCATTTTTGTATTGCAGTGACGCATCGTCAGTGCCCTGTGGTTAAATTTACTGCCTGACCAACACAGTTAGACCGTGACAGACTGGTGATGCTGTGTTGTACCGTATCACACATATATATATAAAAAAGTGCTATGGCTGAAGAGTGGCGGACTGTGCCGCTGCCAGCCCTCCCCTGCCCATATGAAGCAGGGGTATTAAATTACAATAAAGGAAAAATAAACATAATACTTGCTACAGGTGTCTGATTATGTTCATCTCTCTCTTTAGACACCTGCCACCTTCTAGATTGCTTATACATATTCACTTGCATCAGATACTTTTAATGCAAAATTAAAGCACCACAGGTTGCGAGGCACTGATTGCTTTTGACAACTTTGTGCCGAATGACAATAAATTGACAGTTATGGTGAGTTCTGCTTCAGTGTGACCTCTGAGTACTTACTGATATACACTCCTGGAAATTGAAATAAGAACACCGTGAATTCATTGTCCCAGGAAGGGGAAACTTTATTGACACATTCCTGGGGTCAGATACATCACATGATCACACTGACAGAACCACAGGCACATAGACACAGGCAACAGAGCATGCACAATGTCGGCACTAGTACAGTGTATATCCACCTTTCGCAGCAATGCAGGCTGCTATTCTCCCATGGAGACGATCGTAGAGATGCTGGATGTAGTCCTGTGGAACGGCTTGCCGTGCCATTTCCACCTGGCGCCTCAGTTGGACCAGCGTTCGTGCTGGACGTGCAGACCGCGTGAGACGACGCTTCATCCAGTCCCAAACATGCTCAATGGGGGACAAATCCGGAGATCTTGCTGGCCAGGGTAGTTGACTTACACCTTCTAGAGCACGTTGGGTGGCACGGGATACATGCGGACGTGCATTGTCCTGTTGGAACAGCAAGTTCCCTTGCCGGTCTAGGAATGGTAGAACGATGGGTTCGATGACGGTTTGGATGTACCGTGCACTATTCAGTGTCCCCTCGACGATCACCAGTGGTGTACGGCCAGTGTAGGAGATCGCTCCCCACACCATGATGCCGGGTGTTGGCCCTGTGTGCCTCGGTCGTATTGTGGCGCTCACCTGCACTGCGCCAAACACGTATACGACCATCATTGGCACCAAGGCAGAAGCGACTCTCATCGCTGAAGACGACACGTCTCCATTCGTCCCTCCATTCACGCCTGTCGCGACACCACTGGAGGCGGGCTGCACGATGTTGGGGCGTGAGCGGAAGACGGCCTAACGGTGTGCGGGACCGTAGCCCAGCTTCATGGAGACGGTTGCGTATGGTCCTCGCCGATACCCCAGGAGCAACAGTGTCCCTAATTTGCTGGGAAGTGGCGGTGCGGTCCCCTACGGCACTGCGTAGGATCCTACGGTCTTGGCGTGCATCCGTGCGTCGCTGCGGTCCGGTCCCAGGTCGACGGGCACGTGCACCTTCCACCGACCACTGGCGACAACATCGATGTACTGTGGAGACCTCACGCCCCACGTGTTGAGCAATTCGGCGGTACGTCCACCCGGCCTCCCGCATGCCCACTATACGCCCTCGCTCAAAGTCCGTCAACTGCACATATGGTTCACGTCCACGCTGTCGCGGCATGCTACCAGTGTTAAAGACTGCGATGGAGCTCCGTATGCCACGGCAAACTGGCTGACACTGACGGCGGCGGTGCACATATGCTGCGCAGCTAGCGCCATTCGACTGCCAACACCGCGGTTCCTGGTGTGTCCGCTGTGCCGTGCGTGTGATCATTGCTTGTACAGCCCTCTCGCAGTGTCCGGAGCAAGTATGGTGGGTCTGACACACCGGTGTCAATGTGTTCTTTTTTCCATTTCGAGGAGTGTAGTAGAGACGCAAAAGAAGTTTCTCAAATTCAGTCGTTCAGCCACACACTGAGGAGACTTCAGACATGTTGATGATGTTGTGGATGAACCCTACTACTACAAGTTGTGAGTTCTCTCAAAATTGACGGCTACTCTATGAAAATGTAGACCTACAGACTGTCAGGGCACAGATTTGCGTCGGTTTGTTCATGTTTCTTTCACATTTACAAGAGATGTTTGATGTAGTACCTTGCATTTAATCGCTTTGACCAATCTAGATGGACTGCCGTTGTACAAGTGTTGGACATTTTATATGCTAACGGACACTTAACTACAACAGGTGACATGGGAACGGTACGGGCTACCTATGCTCGGTCTTTCACTGGCTGTGAAAGACACGTATGTTTGCTCGCCAACTGCGTGTAATACAGTTCATATGTCAGACTTTTTACCATGTGACGATACATCCTTTGAAATATGTCAGTGGCTTCATGATGTTCAAAGTACTTAACGTATTCACTTACATATCTACAGGAAGCTTTTAAGCGGTTATAAGCATATCTGAAGGCGGCCACTACTTTCCGAAATCGGTAATGTGAATATGTTTCATACATCTAGGAGATCGTAACGTAATAAATTATTTTACGAACATTTACAAAGGATCCATACTTTAACATGGCAATATGTCCGCACATATCTAGTTCGTAATATGTTTGAAATTTTTTAAAGATTTACGCCCCATGAACCTCAGACGATTCTCATTCTCACCATTCTCTGCAAGACAGTTTTCACCATGATTTGGTACTTGAAATAAGTGAATTGACGTGGAATAGCGTATCGAGAACACAACTGCACTGAAAACGCATTTTGTGGAAAAAAATGGGTCTCCGACGTTTGACACATACACTCTTTACTTGCTTACGTAATCCATGAGAGAATGACACAGAAAAGTGATTGAAAATGTTCTGCGCCTTACGCTTACGCAAAAGTGCTTTAATAAAAGTGTCTCAAACGAGAAATGGGCTGAGAGTGTGAGAAGAGTTCCACGAGTATGGATGGTCGGAGATTCGGCATTATTATTGCAAACAACTTGATTTTCTCTTGTATTTCAGACAATAATTGTACGTTACTATGACTCAGTCCCTATCTCAACACTGACTTTTTTTCATTTCTAGCTCATGGTATCACAATATCAAAATTATGTTACTCCACCTCACCTCGTAACGCGTGTATATTTCTATTGTCTATTGTAAAACCACAATTTATGAAAGATGTTGATATTTTATTAATAGGATTAAGCAGGAATAATTTATATTGTTGTTTGGGAAATAATTGTGGTAGCAGGGAATGTCTCCACCAAAGTACTGTTGGCGGGAGAGACCGCACATTGATATAATTTTAAAAAGGGCGGGAGAGACCACGTATGGATACATCTTAAGAAAAGAGCGGGAAAGACCGCGCATTGATACATTTTGTAATGGTAGCAGGGATTGTCTGCACCAGAAGGCATTGTTGGCGGGAGAGACCGCACTTTAGCGTTCGTAGGAAGTCAGTAATAAACGAGATGTGAAGCGAGTCGGTACCAGGTCTGAAGCGAGAGGTTGAGAGGAGTGGTGTGCCTGCCAGCCACCAGCTATGATTTACAAGAGATTATAAACGGATGTACAAAGACATCAGCTAACTATTATCATAAGAGGATCTAATATTAATGATTTTTTTTTTTTTTTTTTTTTTTTTTTTTTTTAAGAAGCTCAAGACTACTGAAGGTATGTTTGCGCAATGCTAGTTGTAAGACTGTTGTAAAAATAAGTCCCATTTGAATGTTCAAAAATGGTTCAAATGGCTCTGAGCACTATGGGACTTAACTTCTGAGGTCATCAGTCCCCTAGAACTTAGAACTACTTAAACCTAACTAACCTAAGGACATCACACACATCATCCATGCCCGAGGCAGGATTCAAACCTGCGCCGTAGCGGTCGCGCGGTTCCAGACTGTCGCGCCTAGAACCGCTCGGCCACCCCGGCCGGCCCATTTGAACGTTTGTAAAATCATTTCATTACCAACAGAAAATATTTGAAGAATCGTTTTCAGAATATAATTAATTTTTGCCAGAAATTTGCATTACTGATTTATAACCCATCCCAAAAACCATCAACGTAAAACTTTGCAAAATTTTGTTGTTGTCAAGAAAAAGTTTAACTATGAATTACGTAACTTCGGTCAAATTAATTAAAGAATAACGTCAGCTTTGCTATTAAAGAATAACGTCAGCTTTGGTAATAAATGCACCCACTTATTATGACAGCCTACCAACAGCTAATACAGTATAGTAAAACAGAGTAAGCATATTCATGTCGCAGTTCGATGTAGCAGTCAGATGGCGATCCAGTAACAGTAAAAAAGGTAAGGAAAAGTTTTGGGTTATTGCAAGTAACGACTGAGGGCCACGACGACGACACATTCTATGTTTCCTCGAAATAATCAGCAAATCACTTTTAATAAGCAGCATTTAAATTTGTATGCGAAGATTGCACTTATTATTATTGAGAAAGAGAATTAATTTCAAAGGAAAGATTTCATTTGTTATTATTAAGCAAGAGATAGAAATCCTAAGGGAAGGTTTCATAGGTTATTGTAGAAGGGAGGTTGCGTAACAAAAGAGATATACGGGGTGAAAAGTATTTAAACCGACAAACTCTGGGAGGTTGTAGGGGTCATCAAAACAAATATTTTTTTCCTAATATCATTTTTACCTACAAGGATTACTTAAGCCGTTGGAGGCCGTATTATGCTCTTCAGTTGATGGAGGCCGTAATACGATCTTCAGTTGTAGGCAACTGCTGTCCACCACTGTAGTAGTGCATTTTCTCTGTTTACTAATGGAGCGATGCACCTGGAGTGAGTACACTGGTATGGTTGGTGCGTACTACATAGCGCACCACAACGGACGAGCTGCACAGCGGGTTCATCAACAACAATATCCTAATCGCCGTATCACCCGTCATACGACCTTTGATGCTATGTACAAACGTCTGCGTGAGACCGGGTCATTTAGCAGATTACCTGGACAGGGATGCCGTCGCACGGTAAGAACACTGAAATTTGAGGAAGCTGTCTTGCAGCATGTGGAGCGGGATCCTTCAATCAGCACTCGTGCATTTGCACATCATATGGGGATGAATCAGACGAATGTAAGAACAGTCCTTCGAGAACAATTGTTACGTCCATTTCACTTACAGAGTGACCACAACCTGGAACCAGTTGATTATCCACCCAGAGCACATTTTTCGCAGTGGTACCTGGAACAGTGTGAAATACATCCTACGTTTCCATCGTCTGAGTTGTTGACCGATGAAGCAACGTTCGGGCGTGATGGAGTCTTCAACATGCACAATTCGCATGTTTGGAGTGAGGATAACCCACATGCCACAGTTACTAGCGCTCATCAAGTGCGGTTCTTCGTTAATGTGTGGGTCGGTGTTGTTGGAGACTGTTTAATTGGGCCGTATCTGCTACCTAGTTGTTGTCTCTTGGCCATAGAAAAATTGAAAAGTGTTTTTTGGTTTAATTAATTTGCCGCCAGAGAAATCTTCCTCTACCGGTTTAAATACTCCTCACAGGAAAAAATGACATCAGGGAAAAATATTTGTTTTGATGTCCCCCACAACCTCCCAGAGTTTGTCGGTTTAAATACTTTTCACCCTGTAGAGGAGACGGGAAGGTTTCAACCTGTCTCGCTGCATTTATTTGGAGTAGTTGGCACAGCCGCGAGCACACGACGCAGGGCTCCCTCCACGTACCGGCGTGGGAAACTGCAGCCGCCAGCCTTTCTGTAGGGACAGCTGGTCCTGAGGATAGCCCGCCTGTTGGAGTCGTCGCCCTTCCGGCAGAGTGACAGCGGCTAATGGCCCATCCACGCCCACGCACACACTTCGCCTCCCGGCGTTGACACGGCCCGCGCCAAACTTTAGCCATTACGAAGTTTCTGGAGCGACACCGGAGCTCCCGACCGGCCCGTGTTTGTTTTGCTCGACTCTCGCATCGGAGCACGATTCATTAAGATGTCGTTATCTCATCCGGTTATCCGACTTACCGTCGCTGTAAGGTACTGCTCAGTGCAAGCAACACGGCACAACTGGAGATTAACTTTCCAAAGCTAAATTAATTGCTGCTGACACGTCTGCAAACTGGCGCTGACATTTTCCGTTGACGATCGATACAGTGTAGTGACGAGCAAGCAATCTGCAGCCCCATGAAATAAGAGAACCGCATACTTACTTTACTTTTTCGTGTCCGGAAACTACAATTTGTTTGACCAGTATTGGGCAATGTCCAATGCTTCTTCTTTAGCCAGCCATAGATCGTCGAGGGTGCATCTGTGGGGGCAGGCAGGGCATTGTAGGAGACGTTCCATGTCCTGAGTCATTTTCGTCCAACAAACCCCATTTGATCAGATTAGATTTCACAGGAGCCACCCCATTTCTGATGCGGTTAAGCATTCTCCTGGTTTTCCAGTCACCAGAAACGCCGCTTGGTGGGTCCTCTCTTAGTGGATAGTAGATGGGGGGCTCATCTAAGGCGTCTGGATTCGAGTCTGTTGGGGCCACACTCTAGGCCAAATATTGAGTGACGGACATCAAAGGTTTGTTTCAGCTTCTCGGTATGTTTATGGGCTCTCCTACGTGAGTCAAGGTTTGTGAAACCTGCGGCCCTGTGAAGATTTTCTATAGGGGTTGGTTTCATGCAGCCTGTCACTATCCTGCAGAGAACAGCATAAAATGTATGTTAGATACTGTACCCTCGCAATCAAGTGTACCAGGACTGGCAAGGGGCAGTGCGTATCAGTATTATCGATTTTCTGTCCCATTCAGTTCCCGTATTAGGTGAGGAAAAAATGGTCGCCCAGTCTTCTTCGAACATAGGTTCTCTAAATTAACCCGACAGAGTCGGCGAGAATACGTCGATATGCTTTCAGTGATCCTCAATGACGTTCCCCGAAAGTTTCTGTTGCACGTGCAAACGGACTTGCTAACACCGGTTCCCGTCAGATCACCGAAGTTAAGCGCTGTCGGGTTGTTGAGAAGTAACAGCTGCGGTCACGGATACTGACAACGGCCGCGAGAGTGGTGTGCTGACCTCACATCCCTCCATATTCGCATCCAGTGGCGCCTATAGTCTGAGGAAGACACGGCGGTCGGTCAGTACCGTTAGGGTCTTCGAGAGACCCGTTCGGATGGAGTTTCAAATGGACTATACCGATTTGGGATGATACTAGCAGCGAGCCTTTGAATTCGATCCATGTCTAATGTCATGCCCACATGATTTTGTTCGTCCTCAGTCTTCTGCATGTACATCTACATCTATACTACGCAAGTCGCCTGACGGTGTGTGGCGGAGGGTACCTTGAGTACCTCTATCGGATCTCCCTTCTATTCCAGTCGGGTATTGTTCGTGGAAAGAAAGATTGTCGGTAGGCCTCTGTGAGGGCTCTAATCTCTCTGACTTTACCCTCATGGTCTCTTCGCGAGATATACGTAGGAGGGAGCAATATACTGCTTGACTCCTCGGTGAAGGTATGTTCTCGAAACTTCAACAAAAGCCCGTACCGAGCTACTGGGCGTCTCTCTTGGAGAGTCTTCCACTGGAGTGTATCTATCATCTCCGTAACGCTTTCGCAATTACTAAATGATCTCGTAACGAAGCGCGCTGCTCTCCGTTGGATCTTCTCTATCAATCCTAAATGGTACGGATCCCACACCGGTGAGCAGTATTCAAGCAGTGGGTGAACAAGTGTACTGTAACCTACTTCCTTTGTTTTCGGACTGCATTTTCTTAGGATTCTTCCAGTGAATCTCAGTCTGGCATATGCTTTACCGAAGATTAATTTTATATGGTCATTCCATTTTAGATCACTCCTAATGCCTACTCCTAGATAATATATGAAATTAACTGCTTCCAGTTGCTGACCTGCTATATTGTAGCTAAATGATAATGGATGTTTCTTTCTATGTTTTCGCAGCACATTACACTTGTCGACACTGATATTCAATTGCGCATTGCCAGTCTTGTGAGTGGTTTGATGCGGCCCACCACGAAATGCTCTCCTTTGCCAATCTCTTTATCTTAGAATATCACTTGCAACCTACGTCCTCAATTATTTATTAGATGTATTCCATTCTGTGTCATTCTCTACAATTTTTAACCAGTTTCCCTGATACCATTGGAGCTATTCCCTGGCGTCTTAACACATACCCTACCTCAATTCTTAGCGCTATTTTCCATATGTTCCGTTTATCGCCGGTACTGCAGAGAATCTCTTCAATTCTTATCTCATAATTCCACGGCACCACATCTCAGACGCCTCGATTCTCTTCTTTCCAGATTTTCCCCGGTTGTATATAATACTGTGCTCCAATTTTACATTCTCGGAAGTTTTTTCCTCATATTAAGGTCGATGATTGATACTATTAGATTTATTTAGGCTAGGAGTGTTTCCCTCTGCTAGACTACTTTTAATGTCCCCTCGCTTCTTTCCTTACGTAGTTTGCATCCACGGTAGCAGGATTCCTTCATCTGCTAAGTCCGCGTAATTAAAATTAATGTCACGTAGTCTATATTCATAATACACTCCTGGAAATGGAAAAAAGAACACATTGACACCTGTGTGTCAGACCCACCATACTTGCTCCGGACATTGCGAGAGGGCTGTACAAGCAACGATCACACGCACGGCACAGCGGACACACCAGGAACCGCGGTGTTGGCCGTCGAATGGCGCTAGCTGCGCAGCATTTGTGCACCGCCGCCGTCAGTGTCAGCCAGTTTGCCGTGGCATACGGAGCTCCATCGCAGTCTTTAACACTGGTAGCATGCCGCGACAGCGTGGACGTGAACCGTATGTGCAGTTGACGGACTTTGAGCGAGGGCGTATAGTGGGCATGCGGGAGGCCGGGTGGACGTACCGCCGAATTGCTCAACACGTGGGGCGTGAGGTCTCCACAGTACATCGATGTTGTCGCCAGTGGTCGGCGGAAGGTGCACGTGCCCGTCGACCTGGGACCGGACCGCAGCGACGCACGGATGCACGCCAAGACCGTAGGATCCTACGCAGTACCGTAGGGGACCGCACCGCCACTTCCCAGCAAATTAGGGACACTGTTGCTCCTGGGGTATCGGCGAGGACCATTCGCAACCGTCTCCATGAAGCTGGGCTACGGTCCCGCACACCGTTAGGCCGTCTTCCGCTCACGCCCCAACATCTTGCAGCCCGCCTCCAGTGGTGTCGCGACAGGCGTGAATGGAGGGACGAATGGAGACGTGTCGTCTTCAGCGATGAGAGTCGCTTCTGCCTTGGTGCCAATGATGGTCGTATGCGTGTTTGGCGCCGTGCAGGTGAGCGCCACAATCAGGACTGCATACGACCGAGGCACACAGGGCCAACACCCGACATCATGGTGTGGGGAGCGATCTCCTACACTGGCCGTACACCACTGGTGATCGTCGAGGGGACACTGAATAGTGCACGGTACATCCAAACCGTCATCGAACCCATCGTTCAACCATTCCTAGACCGGCAAGGGAACTTGCTGTTCCAACAGGACAATGCACGTCCGCATGTATCCCGTGCCACCCAACGTGCTCTAGAAGGTGTAAGTCAACTACCCTGGCCAGCAAGATCTCCGGATCTGTCCCCCATTGAGCATGTTTGGGACTGGATGAAGCGTCGTCTCACGCGGTCTACACGTCCAGCACGAACGCTGGTCCAACTGAGGCGCCAGGTGGAAATGGCATGGCAAGCCGTTCCACAGGACTACATCCAGCATCTCTACGATCGTCTCCATGGGAGAATAGCAGCCTGCATTGCTGCGAAAGGTGGATATACACTGTACTAGTGCCGACATTGTGCATGCTCTGTTGCCTGTGTCTATGTGCCTGTGGTTCTGTCAGTGTGATCATGTATCTGACCCCAGGAATGTGTCAATAAAGTTTCCCCTTCCTGGGACAATGAATTCACGGTGTTCTTATTTCAATTTCCAGGAGTGTATCTCAAGTAAACATGAATAATTAATAGTCATCCTAAAATTCTGAGCGAAAATGAGAATCAGCTGGAAATGTAAATCACAATGAAACCGTGTTGCAGTTATCCTTCTCAATGGAACACTCAATGCAGCCTGCGACAGTGAAATGTTGCGGCACTCTAATTTATCACGCAGTTGTTTAGTTCTCAAATTCGCGGAACGACACTAAGAATAGTACATTCAACAGAAAGAGACATCTTTGAGAAATGAGTACAATCAGGCCACTAGCAAGAAATGACAAATGCGTATATGTTCTGCCGCGTGGGATTAGCCGAGCGGTCTAGGGCGCTGTAGTCATGGACTGTGCGGCTGGTCCCGGCGGAGGTTCGAGTCCTCCCTCGGGCATGGGTGGGTGTGTTTGTCCTTAGGATAATTTATGTTAAGTAGTGTGTAAGCTTAGGGACTGATGACCTTGGCAGTTAAGTCCCATAAGATTTCACACACATTTGAACATTTTGTATAAGTTCATTTACCCTAATCATAATGATTCTAGAAATCCATCAGCATAATATTGTAGAATCGCTACGTCCATGAGCGACGTACACTACTCCGATATACGTACATTAAGCATATAACAGTACCGAGAGCAGTCATGAATTACGCCCTGCTTCTGTCAATGTTGAGACCGGAAAAAGATTAAGACGGAGGGCTAAAAATCTCGCCTGTCAGCGATAGAAAAATCATGTACGAAATTCAGTCAGCGATATTATATTAAAAATCCTAGTAGCTTTCGTGCTTTGAAGATTAATTAGTAAATAAAATGCATGAATATTACAGAAAAATTATAGTCACCAATTTTGATTTGAAGTTTATCCCAAATCTCGTTTCTGCTACTCCTCAGCAGTACTTTCGCGTTTCTTCGATTCGCCCTCAATCCGTGTTCCACACTCGTGAGATTGTGCACTTTCTGCAACACGTGCTGGATTTTCCTTCGCTGTCACTAAGAATAGCAATGTCAACAGCGAATCTCATCATGATTATCTTTCACCCTGAACTTTAATCCAACTCAGGGAATCCTTATTTTTTTTTCCTGACGCTGCTTCCTCTACATTTTCGTCTACACCCACTACTCCGAAACCCCCTTGATGGCTTGTGGCGGAGGGTACTCTGTGTGCGAGTGTCACTTCGCCCTTTTCCTGTACTATTCGCGTGTGGTTCGCGGGAAGAACTGCTGCTAGTTAGCCTACGTGTGGGCTCGAATCTTTTCAATTTTGTGTTGATGATCTTTTGTGGACTGGCAAGACAGCCAATCCACTAGGACGGGAGGCCGAAGGGCAGGCGTTTAAGCTCACGCAGGATGGCGTGAGGCCTGGAACAGGACAAGGTCTTTATAGTAGCAAAAATAGTACGTAGCTTCTGGAATACTTAACTTTAATCCATAATTGGTGAACATCGGTCTGATGGTACATGCACCACAAGATAAATAGCAATTGATAATGGCGCCTTGCTAGGTCGTAGCAAATGACGTAACTGAAGGCTATGCTAACTATCGTCTCGGCAAATGAGAGCGTAATTTGTCAGTGAACCATCGCTAGCAAAGTCGGCTGTACAACTGGGGCGAGTGCTAGGAAGTCTCTCCAGACCTGCCGTGTGGCGGCGCTCGGTCTGCAATCACTGGTAGTGGCGACACGCGGGTCCGTCGTATACTACCGGACCGCGGCCGATTTAAAGGCTACCACCTAGCAAGTGTGGTGTCTGGCGGTGACACCACATGATCTTTTCGTGAGATATACGTAGGAAGACGCAATACAGTATATTAGCTGACTCTTCAAGGAACGTACACTCTCAGGAACTTTAATGGGAGATCATAGCGCGATGCAAAATGCCATTCCCACTGGAATTTGCTGAGCAACTCCTTGACGCTTTCGCGCGTACTTAATGCACCTGTAACGAAATCTGCTGCTCTTGTTTGGATGTTATCTATTCCCTCTCTCAGTCCTATGTGGTAGGGAACCTATGCTGAGGAGCAATATTCAAGTATTGGCCGAACGAATATTGGTAAGAATCTTCCTCTCTTGTTGGACTGCATGACATGACTATTCTTCCAATGAGTCTCAGTCTGGCATCCGCCTACTCGCAATTAATTTTTTGTGGTCGTTCCACTTCAAATCAGTTGTTGGTCGATTTGATGGAGGGGACGAAACAGCGAGGACATCGGTCCCATCCGATTGGAGAAGGATGGGGGAGGATCTCAGCCATGCCCTTTCAAATGAACCATCCCGGCATTTGCCTGCAGCGATTAAGGGAATTCACGGAGAACCTAAATCAGGATGGGAGGACGCGGGTTTGAACTGTCGTCTTCCCGAATGCGAGTCCGGTGTGCTAATCACTGCGCCACCTCGCTCGGTACTTTACATCGCTTCCTACGCATATTCCTTGACATTTTGTGGGAATAACTGCTTCTTCCATTGATTGTAATCGTGTAATCATACATTAAAGGGCCTTTATGCATTCGCAACACATTTATCTTGCGAGTCAATAATCATTGCCTGCACCAAGCGTCGATCTTCTTATCAAGATTTAAGTGAGTTTGAAGTGGTGCTATAGTCGGCGCACGAGTGATGGGACACAGCATCTCCGAGGCAGCGATGAAGTGCGGATATTCCCGTACGAACATTTCACGAGTGTGCCGTGTATATCAGGAATCCCGTAAAACATCAAATCTCCGACATCGCTGCGGCTGGTGAAAGATCGTGCAAGAACGGGGCAAACGACAGCTAAAGAGAATTGTTCAACGTGACAGAAGTGCAACTCCGCAAATTATTCAAAAAAAAGTGTGTGAAATGTTATGGGACATAAATGCTAAGGTCATCAGTCCCTAAGCTTACACCCTACTTAACCTAAATTATCCTAAGGACAAACCCACACACCCATACCCGAGGGAGGACTCGAACCTCCGCCGGGACCGGCCGCACAGTCCATGACTGCAGCGCCCTAGACCACACGGCTAATCCCACGCGGCTCAAATTATTGCAGATTTCAAAGCTGGGCCATCAACAAATGCCAGCATGCGAACAATTCAACGAAACATCATGGATATGGGCTTTCGAAGCTTAAGGCCCTCTCTTGTACCCTTGATGACTGCACGACTCATATCTTTACGCCTCGCCTGGACCCGTCAGTATCGACATTGGACTGTTGATGACTGGAAACATATTGCCTGGTCGGACGAGTATTGTTTCAAATTATATGGAGCTGATGGACGTGTAAGGGTATGGAGACAACTTCTTGAATCCATAGACCGTGCATGTCAGCAGGGGACTATTCAAGCTGATGGAGGCTCTGTAATGGTGAGGGGCGTGTGCAGTTTAAGTGATATGGGATCCCTGTTACGTCTAGATACGACTCTGACACGTGACACGTATGTAAGCATCCTGTTTGATCATCTACGTCCATTCATGTCCATTGTGCATTTAGACGGACTTGGGCAATTCCAGCAAGACAATGCGACGCCCCACACGTCCATAATTGCTGCAGAGTGGTTCCATAAACACTCTTCTGACTTTAACACTTCCGCTGGACACCAAACTCCCCAGACATGAATATTATTGAGGGTATCTGGGATGCCTTGCAACGTGCTGTTCAGACGAGATCTCCACTCATTCGTACTCTTACGGACAGACCTGCAGGATTCATGATGTCAGTTCCCCCCACACTATTTCAGACATTAGTCGAGTCCATGCCAAGTCGTGTTGCGGCACTTCTGCGTGCTCGCGTGGGCCCTGCACGGTATTAGGCAGGTGTACCAGTTTCTTTGGCTCTTCAGTGTATATTGTGAAAAGTAATGGTCCTATAACACTCCCCTGGGGCACGACCGAAGTTGCTTTTATGCCTGAAAACTATTCTCCGTCCCGAATCATAAGCTGTGTTTCGTTTGCTAGAAAATCTTCAGTCCAGTCACACAGTTGGTCTGATATTCCATACGATCGTATTTCATTGTTTAGGTGGCAGTTCACAATTGTGTCGAGCGCCTTCCGAAGCTCAGGAAGCACAGCATCTACCTGGGCCTTGTATCTACTTCTCTCTGGGTCTCGTGGACGAACCGAGCGAGCCGGGTTTCACACGATCGTTGTTTTCGGAACCCATGTTGCTTCCTACAGAGGTGATTTACGCTCTCCAGAAATGTCACGATAAGCGAGCATGAAAAATGTTCCAAAAATTCTACAACAGACCGCCGTCACAGATGAAGGCCTATAGTCTTGTACGTCTGTTCGACGACCCTTCTTGATACCGGGAACGACCTTTGCTATTTTTTCCAAACATTAGAAACGCTTCGCTCTCCTACAGACTGCGGTACACTTTTCGCTCTCCTTGTTATTGCTCGCGTAACAACTAATATACTGATAAATTAATGAGATAAAATATGTTGCTACGAAAAGAGTCTTGAAATACTTTTTAGGGATGCTGTGCTGTGACTTTCTTTGGATCATTAATTTTCCACAAAACAAAATATGTTAAGTTCTTTGATTCTGGATCAGTTTTTCTATAAAAGGAACATTGTTTCGTTACTGTAACCCGCTATAAGGTTCAACATGTCTTTCTTACTTTACAGTTATTGAAAAGGTTACTGAAAATTATTTCATTATCAATACTGATGTTGCAGTACGCAATGTTCGTTCAACATCAAAATTTTGCGGTGGATTTTTGTTAACATTAAAACACCAATAACTACCACGACAAACACTAGAACATGAGACTACTATCAGAGAGAAAATGTTTCTACTATAATGTTTGCCAGACCAGAACTACGCACAGAAAGATTTCTTTTATGTCATGAAGGTAAATTATCTTTATGAACTGTTAATAATATAACATCATCCGCAGCCCGTCTCCATCTGTAAAACACATTCTAAAGTCTGCTACTCTGACCCGCAATCCCGAAAGCTGAAAGAAATAATTTTAGTTCACTATTACCTGCCCGCTTCTTTGGGGTATGATTGGTTTCATTTAATGCAGTTTGAATGCGCCGCGGCAGCGGCTCGTTCGTTCGTAGCGCAGCTGTGCACCACGAACAATATTTTATATAGCTGAAAATGTCTTAAAAGGATGGGATAAAATACCAGGCAAGGTTATTACAAATCATAACGCAAGTTTTCACTAAGTAACTTTATCCAAAACATTTAGACAGATTAAATTCTTACACACCTTTACAAATCAATGCCTAATGGTGTCCTTCTCTCAATCTTGACAAAAGAATGCTACACAAGCATACAATATAGCGTCACAGGCTCTTCCTGCTCACGTAACTCCAAAAAAAACGACAGATAAATTAATGCTCGGTCACTACTGTTTATACTCGGTTTAATCAATTTACATCTTTGTTTAATAATAAGTATCGTATGTGGCGGTTCCAGTACTCGCAGACACAGATATTATCTTTAAAAATATCGATGTTGTTGTTGTTGTTGTTGTCGTTGTGGTCTTCAGTCCTGAGACTGGTTTGATGCAGCTCTCCATGCTACTCTATCCTGTGCAAGCTTCTCCATCTCCCAGCACCTACTGACGCCTACATCCTTCTGAATCTGCTTAGTGTATTCATCTCTTGGTCTCCCTCTACGATTTTTACCCTCCACGCTGCCCTCCAGTACTAAATTGGTGATCCCTTGATGCCTCAGAACATGTCCTACCAACCGATCCCTTCTTCTAGTCAAGTTGTGCCACAAACTCCTCTTCTCCCCAATTCTATTCAATACCTCCTCATTAGTTATGTGATCTACCCATCTAATCTTCAGAATTCTTCTGTAGCACCACATTTCGAAAGCTTCAAATCTCTTCTTGTCCAAACTATTTACCGTCCATGTTTCACTTCCATGCATGGCTACACTCCACACAAATACTTTCAGAAACGACTTCCTGACACTTAAATCTATACTCGATGTTAACAAATATCTCTTCTTCAGAAACGCTTTCCTTGCCATTGCAAGTCTACATTTTATATGCTCTCTACTTCGACCATCATCAGTTATTTTGCTCCTCAAATAGCAAAACTCCTTTACTACTTTAAGTGTCTCATTTCCTAATCTAATTCCCTCAGCATCACCCGACTTAATTCGATTACATTTCATTATCCTCGTTTTGCTTTTGTTGATGTTCATCTTATATCCTCCTTTCAAGACAATGTCCATTCCGTTCAACTGCTCTTCCAAGTCCTTTGCTGTCTCTGATGGAATTACAATGTCATCGTCGAACCTCAAGGTTTTTATTTCTTCTCCATGGATTTTAATACCTACTCCGAACTTTTCTTTTGTTTCCTTTACTGCTTGCTCAATATACAGATTGAATAGCATCGGCGAGAGGATACAACCCTGTCTCACTCCCTTCCCAACCACTGCTTCCCTTTCATGTCCCTCGACTCTTGTAACTGCCATCTGGTTTCTGTACAAATCGTAAATAGCCTTTCGCTCCCTGTATTTTACCCCTGCCACCTTCAGAATTTGAAAGAGTATATTCCAGACAAAATTGTCAAAAGCTTTCTCTAAGTCTACAAATGCTAGAAACGTAGGTTTGCCTTTCCTAAACCTTTCTTCTAAGATAAGTCGTAGGGTCAGTATTGCCTCACGTGTTCCAATATTTTTACGGAATTCAAACTGATGTTCCCCGAGGTCGGCTTCTACCGGTTTTTCCATTCGTCTGTAAAGAATTCGCGTTAGTATTTTGCAACTGTGACTTATTAAACTGATAGTTCGGTAATTTTCACATCTGTCAACACCTGCTTTCTTTGGGATTTGAATTATTAAATTCTTCTTGAAGTCTGAGGGAATTTCATCTGTCTCATACATCTTGCTCACCAGATGGTAGAGTTTTGTCAGGACTGGCTCTCCCAAGGCTATCAGTAGTTCTAATGGAATGTTGTCTACTCCCGGGGCCTTGTTTCGACTTAGGTCTTTCAGTGCTCTATCGAAGTCTTCACGCAGTATCCTATCTCCCACTTCATCTTCATCTACATCCACTTCCATTTCTATAATATTGTCCGCAAGAAAATCGCCCCTGTATAGACCCTCTATATACTCCTTCCACCTTTCTGCTTTACCTTCTTTGCTTAGAACTGGGTTTCCATCTGAGCTCTTGATATTCATGCAAGTGGTTCTCTTTTCTCCAAAGGTCTCTCTAATTTTCCTGTAGGCAGTATCTATCTTACCCCTCGTGAGATAAGCCTCTATATACTTACATTTATCCTCTAGCCATCCCTGCTTAGCCATTTTGTACTTCCTGTCAATCTCATTTTTGAGACGTTTGAATTCCTCTTTGCCTGCTTCATTTACTGCATTTTTGTATTTTCTCCTTTCATCAATTAAATTCAGTATCTCTCCTGTTACCCATGGATTTCTACTAGCCCTTGTCTTTTTACCTACTTGATCTTCTGCTGCCTTCACTACTTCATCCCTCAAAGCTACCCATTCTTCTTCTACTGTATTTCTTTCCACCATTCCTGTCAGTTGTTCCCTTATGCTCTCCCTGAAACTCTGTACAACCTCTTGTTCTTTCAGTTTATCCAGGTCCCATATCCTTAAATTCCCACCTTTTTGCAGTTTCTTCAGTTTTAATCTGCAGTTCATAATCAATAGATTGTGGTCAGAGTCCACATGTGCCCATGGAAATGTCTTACCATTTAAAACCTGGTTCCTAAATCTCTGTCTTACCATTATATAATCTATCTGAAACCTTCTAGTATCTCCAGGGTTCTTCCATGTATACAACCTTCTTTCATGATTCTTGAACCAAGTGTTAGCTATGATTAAGTTATGCTCTGTGCAAAATTCTACCAGACGGCTTCCTCTTTCATTTCTTACCCCCAATCCATATTCACCTACTGTGTTTCCTTCATTCCCTTTTCCTACTCTCGAATTCCAGTCACCCATGACTATTAAATTTTCGTCTCCCTTCACTACCTGAATAATTGCTTTTATCTCATCATACATTTCATCAATTTCTTCATCGTCTGCAGAGCTAGTTGACGTATAAACTTGTACTACTATAGTAGGTATGGGCTTCGTGTCTATCTTGGACACAATAATGCGTTCACTATGCTGTTGGTAGTAGCTTACCCGCACTCCTATTTTTTTATTCATTATTAAACCTACTCCTGTATTAGCCCTATTTGATTTTGTATTTATAACCCTGTATTCACCTGCCCAAAAGTCTTGATCCTCCTTCCACCGAACTTCACTAACTCCCACTATATCTAACTTTAACCTATCTATTTCCATTTCTAAATTTCCTAACCTACCTGCCAGATTAAGGGATCTGACGTTCCACACTCCGATCCGTAGAACGCCAGTTTTCTTTCTTCTGATAACGACGTCCTCCTGAGTGGTCCCCGCCCAGAGATCCGAATGGGGGACTATTTTACCTCCGGAATATTTTACCCAAGAGGACGCCATCATCATTTAATCATACAGTATAGCTGCATGCCCTCGAGAAAAATGACGGCTGTAGTTTCCCCTTGCTTTCAGCCGTTCGCAGTACCACAACAGCAAGGTCGTTTTGGTTAGTGTTACAACGCCAGATCAGTCAATCATCCAGACTGTTGCCCCTGCAAGTACTCAAAAGGTTGCTGCCCCTATTCAGGAACCACACGTTTGTCTGGCCTCTCAACAGATACCCCTCCGTTGTGGTTGCACCCACGGTACGGCTATCTGTATCGTTGAGGCACGCAAGCCTCCACACCAAAGCAAGGTCCATGGTTCATGGGAAGGGGGGGGGGGGGGGGAATTGATACATATTCTATACAAGTATAAAACATGACACATAATGGTTTCTCTTTATTACACAAAGTTCACACAATCATTGTCCATTCAGAAATAAAATTATAATCATCCAGTTCAATTATTTCTTTCTTTTTTTTATCACATATAATATACGTTTTGCCAGGAGACGTTACACACTGTTCTTAGAAGAGAGGCAAGTTTTTTCGCATATTCTGTGTAAAGCTAATAGGTATTCCGTCATGTCCAGTGACATTCCCTGCGTTGAGCGATTTCAGGTGCTTTGCTGTCCCTTGGTCATTTATTTCGATATCTGCCGTTCTATCGTTCGAGCGACGATTTACAGGAGCAACTACAGTGGGATCTTCCTCTATGAAACAATTTTGGAAAAAGACGTTCAATATTTCAGCCTTGACTGTGACGGTCTCTGTTTCAACGCTATTACGGCCACAGATTGTCTGGACAGAGAGCTTCGATTCTTTTACTGATTTAACATAGTATCAGATCTCCTTAGGATTTTTTTGTCCAGTTGGTAGATAGAGTTTTACTTTCGTATTCGTTGAACGCTTCACACATAACACTCCTTACACTAATACTGGCTTCGTTGGGGTTTTATTTGCCTGTGCAGCTTTGGCTGCATTTAATTTTGCAATAAAACTTTCTTTGTTTTCGTAGCAGTTTCCTAACACGGTTGTCAAACCACGGTAAGTCTTTTCCATCCCTGACAATTCTGCTCGGTACGTACTTGCCTAAAGCGTGTTGTACGATGCTCTTGAACTCTGTCCGTTAATGCTCAGCATTGTCCTGCTGAAGATGAAATGTTCATGATCGCTTGTCAAGTGATCAGAAATCAGTCTGCTGTCGCTCTGGCTAAACATTAAAAAATCGTCCCGTCTTTCTTTGTATTCCTATTTACATCCAAATCCAGTGATTCATTGGCTGCCTGATGATTACGGATTCCCTGTTCTACGCTGAGTTGAAACGTTCAGGTCTTTTTTTCACCAGGAGGGCAGGTCTAAGATGTTATTTTCATGAGGTGGTTTTCTGATTAACTGCTCAAGGTAGCTTTAAGATAAGTCACTTACAATAATTTCACATGACTCTCTGTCGCTACTACCCGTCCTGATTACTTGAGTCTCCCAGTATATAACTGGTAAGTTAAAATCACTTAAACCTGTGATATGATGAGTAAATTTAAGCGAAATATTCTTCAAGTTTCCCCTCAACGTTTCCGCCACTACTATTTCTGAGACAGGAGATGTACAAACGCATCTGGTGACCATGTTTCATCCACCTTTAACTCTTATCTTCAAACAAATTGTTCCCCATTCGTAATCTTTACTAATCTCAATATACTCGTATATAATTGCATTTTTTATTGCAGTAAACACATCTTCACCTCCTGCAATCAACCTATCTCTGCAATAAATATTCCAGTCGAGTTTAGAATATCTTTGTTATTAACCACTGGCTTCAGCCAGATTTCTGCCGCTAGTACTATGTGGGCACTGTTATCGTTTATAATCGAGATTAGTCCCAATACCTCTGCTTCCACCCGACGGGCGAGACCAACTGTCTTCACCAAAACGGTAAACCACCTGTAGGAACCGAGGATGGCCTCTGAACCTACTGGTAACTGCAGTGGTATCCTCCGACAATTTCCAATGGTCCGCCGTCGTCTCTGTTCATCTTCTGATGGTATGAAAACATTTTATTGTATTACATCTGTCTATCCATATATATTTTACTGAGGTTTGAAGCTCCTCTTGATGTTTTTCCGTGTTTGCGATTTAAAAATTGGGTTGTTTTGAAAATCAGCCTTATGCAAACAAAATTAATTCATTTTTTTATTTTTATATTTACCCAGACATGTTTCGACACTTATGTGTCATCTGCTGTGGGTCACAAGTTTTTATTTTTGTAAAGTACAATATCAAATTTATAATAATTTGTCTATTGTAGGCCTAAGAATTATAATATGTGCATTATTCATTGTTTTGTTTAGACGCTCATCTTAAAATTACATCGCTAATTGAACTGCATTATTATACATCGGTTTTTGCGCCCTTTTTCTTCGTTTTTCGACAGCATTTCATCTGCAAATTAGCCATGAGGAAAAATTATTATGTATTTGTGAACAACTGTTTCGTGTGTAGAGGTTATGTACATTTCGTTACTTAAATTTTTTGTCCTGTTGCGTGTCTCTCATTGATGCCTCGATCAGCTGCTACTCAGTGTACTGTTTCCATATAGTTTTTCACAAAATTTTCGCTCTCTAGTTCACCTCACATTTACTTTCACAAAATGTGGCGAAACGTGATCTGATCAGATAGACACTTCTGACTACATGCTTAGTGGGAGGTATTATGTTATTGTCGCTGCTCACTTGTTCATCGTTGGTCTTGTGTTTGTTGTGGCGCTAATTTTGATTACTTCGTCAAAACTAGTGTGGTGTAGCTGCTGGAGGGCAGAATATATATATGTGTGTGTTTGTGTGTGTGTGTGTGTGTGTGTGTGTGTGTGTGTGTGTGTGTGTGTGTGCGGAATAAGAGAGAGAGAGTGAGAGAGAGAGAGAGAGAGAACTGGAAACGAGGATGGCGAGGGAACCGAGAAAACAGAAGTTTTTTTTCGATATTTGAGACTGTTTGATACTTATGTTTTATGTTGGGAGGTGCCTTTGTATAGTTCATTGAGTGTTCCAAACTGTTTTGTTGCCTTCCTTGTATTATTGCTTTTTGCATGTGGTAGTTCTCTTCTATTTTGTGTTTTTGATAGAGACTTTTGCTTTCTCTGAGGATCTTAAGACCAGTCTTCATACTTCTTGGATTGTGGTTTTGTTGTATTAGATGATCTGCAAAAGTGGAGTGTGTACTATGACTTCTAAGGGCTCTGAGGTATTCAGAGAACTTCGTTTTGAAATTTCTGCATTTTTGGCTTATGTAGACCAACTGGCATGAACTACAGGTTAACTGGTATATTGCAGCTTTGGAGAATGTGTATGCTGAGGTGCTTAGATGTTTCTGTACTATGTTACTTGTGCGGAATGATATTTGTAGTCCTTGTCTGTATGTTTCCCACCCTGTGGACGGTTTTGTTACTGTATGTTAGTATGTGCCATGCTGTATTGTTTGTAGGGTGTTCCTGGTTTCCTGTGTTTGTCTGGAGTTTGTGATCTTGGTTCTCTGTTGGGGCTGGTGATTTGTTTATGATTTGTTCTCTTTTAATTTGTTTTTTTAATGTTGTTGTTCAGTTTGTTCATCATTTGTGTGTTGTCGCGAATCTCTTTGGATATCTGGTATATTATGTTCAGTTCCTGTGTGTAGTTTAGTTTGTCCAGTGGAGGTCTGTTGAGTATGTGTGGCATGTGTTTGAAACTTGATGTTTGTGTGCTTGGGGGTTGTTGGAATTTATGTGAATGGTTGTACTTGTGGCTATAGGTTACCTAGAAATTCCGAAATTATCGTTTATTGTTGATTCTGTGTACGCTGATGTCTAAGAAATTAAGTTTCGCCGGCCGGTGTGGCCGTGCGGTTAAAGGCGCTTCAGTCTGGAACCGCGTGACCGCTACGGTCGCAGGTTCGAATCCTGACTCGGGCATGGATGTGTGTGATGTCCGTAGGTTAGTTAGGTTTAATTAGTTTTAAGTTTTAGGCGACTGGTGACCTCAGATGTTAAGTCGCATAGTGCTCAGAGCCATTTGAACCATTAAGTTTCATTTCCTTTTCTGTCTTAATGGTGGATTTTATTTTTGGGTGAACTGCATTTGTGTCACTGTGTAATTGTTTTGTTCAGGTGTCTGTTTCATCAATCAAGCAATAGATGTCATCCACATGTTGGTACCAGTATATGATCTTGTACTGTTTTGGATGTTTGATGTCACTGAATATTTTGCTTTCAATGTGGTTTAGAAATATGTTTGCAAGTAGACTGCTGATGGGTAAGCCCATTGGTAGGCCATCTTTTTATAGACAGAACTCCTTCTTGAAAGAGAAGTAGTTCTGTTCTGCTATAATCTTTAGGGTGGCTTCTGTTTCATCTATGTGTGCAGTTGTTATTTCCCCTTGATACTACAGCTGTTTTTTTAACAATACTGATTGTTTCGTCCATTGGCACATTTGTGAACATGGATGTCAAAATATACCATAGTGCTGCTGATGTTATGCTTATATCTATTGGCTTTTCTATTAGTTCACTGATTTTTTTTAGATTTCTGTTGTTGGTAAAAGTGTATAATTTCTGTATCATTGTACGTAACTGTCTAGCTAGGTGGTAGGATGGTGAATTTTTGAAACTGATTATGAGCCTGATTGGACAGTTATTGTTATGTATCTATGGTAAACTATTGAGGCTGGGTGCTTTGAGATTCTTTTGTGTCATGTATTTGGTTGAAGTTTCTGTAATGGCGACTTTTAAGGTTTTTTAAGAGTTTTTGTATGTTTCTTTGGTACCTCATGGTAGGCTCATTGATTAATTTGATGATGTTGTACTGTTTTGTGGATGTATTTTGTTCTGTTGTTTTTGTTTTTGAGATGATGTGGATCTTGTTCTCCTTGATTATGTGTTTTATCTCTTCTGCTACAAGTTCCCTTGTCAAGTTTGCACTGAAATCTGGGTTGTCCAAATTTTCTTCTTGATTTATCATGTATCCTGTTTCTGTGGTCAGCTTTTCTATGATTTTCTGTGACAAGTTTGTGTTTGTGTTGTATTTTGGTCCCTTTTCAAGTAGTTCTCGTTCTTGTTTTATTAATTCTACGAGTGTCAGTGAAATTGACACGTCTGTTATGGAACTTGTGTTGGGCCCCTACTCTCCCTTCTTTATTTATTGTTGTGGCAGATCTCATGAGGTGATTCAGTACTTTGTTTTATGCTTTCTTTCTTTTTGTTCGTTAGTATTTCTGTGCAAGACCTGATTTCTTGAGTTATGCCGTCGAAATGTACTGGTGTTTTTAAGAGATTAGCTAATTGAAGGTGTGTTTACACCTGAAGATTAAGCTGCTGTTTTTTCGCATATAGGAAACGATTTTCCTTTTCTAACCAAATACTTTCTGTTTTTCTTTACGCTACTTGTGCTGCAAATGACTTGCTGTTTACACTAACTTTTACAAAAACAGGGATTATGTTATTACTTAGACAGATTTTGTTATACCTGATGTTGAAGATATTTTTGGCAGCTGTACTGTTGTGTTCTTGAACTCGTTTTAGAGCTTCGTGGGAAATGCTTGGCTTGGCTTTGAGAGACTCATGTTTGAAGCTCATCTTGCTGTTTTTCCGTGTTTGCGATTTAAAACCTGGATTGTTTTGAAAATTGTCTACGATCGCTCAACGACGATACACTCTTTCCTCCAATATAGATGCAGCAGATACGGCAAGAAATCTATTCAATCTGATGTAAAAGTCATAAGTGAAGAAACATAGAATAATTTGAGTTGACTGCCCTATTTCCGCTGCCATTATACTTCCTCTTCCTCACGGTGTCTTCCACACCGCCATAAATAGTAATTTGATATACGTGGAGATTCTTATTAATGTTTTAACCCCCGCCGCCCTCAAGCGACGTAGATGAAGCTGAGACAAGTAAATTAATGTAAGACTGCAAGTGCCAGTAAATACCACAAAAGTGGATGATAAATGTTGAGCTAGTGACGTCACCAGATCACGTACCTCGTCAAAAGTGCAGGTGCGTGCGTGAATGGATGACGGAGATGATGGAGCGATGCGATACTTGCATTCAAGCAAACGGTGCACATTTCGAACATATTTCGTAAATGTGATCTATTGTAAACGCAGACGTTACAAAGTTATTATACTCGCTCTAACCAAGCAAAAGTCTTTATTTGGTGAAGAAAACGTATGTCATTTACTGGTACCGGCGCCATTCGGAAACTTGTACTCATTTTCTTCGGACGCAGTACGGTGGGCATTTGTGATACTGCACTTAAACCAACGGAGACTGCAAGACCGGCATATTAAATAATAACTCTTACCTCACTGTTAACACGTAATTGTGTAACGCAGTGAAAACAATAATGTCAGGCAGAAGCAAGATTCCATCCCTGAGACTGTAATGGTACTTGAATTACGTAACCATTACGGCACCTCACCTCAACCTCTCGATACCAGCAATATTCTACTGTGTTTCTGTAAAATAGTTAACATATTTCTGTGACACCATTCAGATTTGATTTCATTAATGTAGAGGTACTTCGATACATCGATATGTATATATTGCAATGATATTATTCTTATGTGTATTCTTTCTTTTGTTACTATGATCTTTGACGTACTTGTAACACTGATTTTTTGGCGCGTAGGCGGTTATTAGAGAGTCAAACTTTGGTCGTTATGTTAAAAAGACGCAAATTGTAGTCATTTTATGAAATGTGAACTTTAACAGTGAGGAAGATATTTTCAAGTATGTTTTATATTGTGAAGCGATGTTCTGGAACGGGTTACATGATATTGCAACAAAAATAATAAAAAAGAAGTGTAACTTAAATTCGGAGTGCTGATTACTGCTGATTACATTTTTACATCAACATTGTCCTAACTTGCAAAAGTTTAATCTTCAAGAAGGGTTTATGAAACACATATATCAAATTTTTGAATATTGCAGAATAACACCTAGGCCTCTTTGCATCCGAGCTTGGAATCATCACTACCTAGATTTTCGACGATTGAGCCATGAGTTCACGACGAGACCAGCGTGGGAAAGACGAAAAGATGAGTGCCTAGTTTATCCAATATTTCAAGAAATGACTTTATTAACTGTGCTCTAATGACACCTGCCACATAATATAACTTTGTTGTTGCCCGAAAATGCAATATTTAGCAGCGTGAGCAACACTACAATCATAATTAATTTTTGACCTTTGTTATGGTATGGTTGTTAGAAGCCTCACATGGTGAAGTCGCGCGCGTAGACCCAGAGGCACGTCGACGTTTATACTTGACTTGGGTTGGGATGGTCAGGTGCGATAGACCGATAGGTCCAACCACTGCACGTGCAGCAAGGTACGCCATATGATGACGTCAGGGCCAAAAATTTGCCATCCACTTTTGGAGGGTACTTCCTGACGTTTTGCAGCCACCTGTATCTTACGTTAAATTACTTTTCTCAGAGTCAACTACGTCGCTTCGAGGGTTTTTGAAAGTTAATAAGAATCACCCAGCTTGCTATTGTACATACAACGCTGAAATAAAAAAATCTGTGAGAAATTACAAAAAGTATGAAATTACCGTCACTCCTAAATTTCGTATAAGGAAATTAATAATCTGCGAGAGTGAAAATTTGTACCAAGGCAGGAAATTAATAAATTGTGGCACTCGTTTTGATTACAGGAACGTCCCCCAAACGGTTACCAACGCTTTTTTAAAATGCAGAAGGGTAAGGTAGGTAAAGTTCCGCATTCTCATTCTAGTCCTAGATGTACCATTCGCGTCCGACCGACCACCTTGCCATCCTCTGCCAACGACGTCACTGGTTGGGGTACGACCGGGCATGTTGTCAGGACACTGTTCTCCCGGTCCTCGTCCCTCTGAATGTGCTTAGTGTATTCCTCTCTTGGTCTCCCTCTACGATTTTTACCCTCCACGCTGCCCTCCAATTCTAAATTGGTGATCCCTTGATGCCTCAGAACATGTCGTACCAACCAGTCCCTTCTTCTTGTCAAGCTATGCCACAAACTCCTCTTCTCCCCAATTCTATTCAATACCTCCTCATTAGTTATGTGATCTACCCACCTAATCTTCAGCATCCTTCTGTAGCAACACATTTCGAAAGCTTCTATTCTCTTCTTGTCCAAACTATCTATCGTCCATGTTTCACTCCCATGCATGGCTACACTCCATACAAATACTTTCAGAAACGACTTCCTGACACTTACATCTATACTCGATGTTAACAAATTTCTCTTCTTCAGAACCGCTTTCCTTGCCATTGCCAGTCTACATTTTATATCCTCTCTACTTCAACCATCATCAGTTATTTTGCTCCCCAAATAGCAAAACTCCTTTACTACTTTAAGTGTCTCATTTCCTAATCTAATTCCCTCAGCATCACACGACTTAATTCGATTACATTCCATTATCCTCGTTTTGCTTTTGTTGATGTTCATCTCGTAACCTCCTTTCAAGATACTGTCCATTCCGTTCAACTGCTCTTCCAAGTCCTTTGCTGTCTCTGACAGAATTATAATTTCATCGGCGAAGCTTAAAGTTTTTATTTCTTCTAGGTGGATTTTAATACCTACTCCGAATTTTTCTTTTGTTTCCTTTACTGCTTGCTCAATATACAGATTGAATAACATCGGGGAGAGGCTACAACCCTGTCTCACTCCCTTCCCAACCACTGCTTCCCTTTCATGGCCATCGACTCTTACAACTGCCATCTGCTTTCTGTACAAATTGTAAATAGCCTTTCGCTCCCTGTATTTTACCCCTGCCACCTTCAGAATTTGAAAGAGGGTATTCCGGTCAACATTGTCAAAAGCTTTCTCAAAGTCTACAAATGCTAGAAACATAGGTTTGCCTTTCCTTAATCTTTCTTCTAAGATAAGTCGTAGGGTCAATATTCCCTCACGTGTTCCAATATTTCTACGGAATCCAAACTGATATTCCCCAAGGTCGGCTTCTACCAGTTTTTCCATTCGTCTGTAAAGAATTCGCGTTAGTATTTTGCAGCCGTGACTTTATCTCTTATTGATTACTATTTGTTTCTCCATGAATCTGAACGAAACTTCGATTATGTCTCGTCAAATTTTTACGGTATAGCTAAAGATGAGTTTCAGGACCGCAGTATACGATGAACCAAATATGCTTTGCTAATTCGCAGTGCTATGCTTGCACGTTTAGTCCATTCTAAACGTCTATGCCGACAGCCACGTGAGCTAAGGCTGTCGTTTCACTCGGCATAAGGCAGCGACGCAGAGCTCAGGAATTGGCTTCCCTAGAGGGTGCTAAAGCGCCGAGGTTTTCTCGTATTCACAGCGTCGAGAAAGAGCTCTTCCACTGTGTAAATGGGTGAGCAGGTTTTAACACAGCCTGCGTCATAGAGGTCTCCCAACAGTAACGTGTACTCCTACTGCAGCAAAGGATGTGTTTTGAGAGCGTGTTTAACGTGGCTTAGACGGAAGCTGGAGAGCACGACCTAACGATGTCTACAATTAACAAACAGCAGTCTGTGTCTTTCTATAGTGCTGACTTTCATATGTTGCACATATGAAAGTTGAATCAGACATAATTTTTGTATTGCGGTTGGATCCTATGCAGCCCCATTTGGAATGGCAAAAGTGAAGACGTATTGTCCGAGACTCAGTGTAACTTTTTGCTCTTTCACTGACTTGATCACAGTTACTAACTTTGCAAGATTACAGGTTGTAGATTACTGTATATTTCTACTAACCAAAGGATGTGAATGCCTGTCTTAATTACAGAAGTGAAGGAGTCGAGTAACATCGTTTGAAGAAGCTTCATAATCGTATGTTACAGTCTAAAACATTTTATAAATAAGTTAAAAACCAGTATATATCTATTGAGTTCCGCTTATCAGTGCGCCGTTAGTATACTTCAGCAATTTAGTACACATTCGTCATTGTAAGTCCACACATATAACTCCACTTAACCTCGCACAAACACATGCAAACGATAACATTCTTAGGAATATCGCCCATTTATCAAAGGAGAGTGAGTCTATGCTCTTGCCTATATACTTTTTTGCAAATTTTCTACGATGTAGATCCTGTTGTTTAATATAGGGTGGTATAGCTTATTGTTCGTCTTCGATACTGTAACACACATTTGTTCTACTGCAAGCTCTTCTGTTTCCATATTTTTGGAGGTGGTAGAATATGAAACAAAACAAGAGTGTCCAGAAGGTATGGGCACTAAATTGCATACCTTAACACCTATGACCACTTGCTGACCTTCGCAACTGTGAAACACATCTTTTCTACTCAAAAAAGTGCCAATATCTCTTATGGTATGCATTTTAGAGCTCATATTTACTGTACTTTCTTTCTTGTCTTGGTCCATAATTCCACCTCTGAAAGGGGCCTACACTACAGTCTTAGCAACAATAGTACCTGTACATGTTTTCCTCTATCAGAGCTAACAAAACGGTTCTCGCTTCTAACTTTCGACATTGTTACACTTATTATCATCCCTGGAAGTTTGCAACATCAACGGGGAATCATCCTCTGTGTTGAGGAGAAAAAAATGTTACTCCTCTCGAGAAAGTCTGCGAACACATTAGCTCCTCTCGTACGCAGGTTCCAAACCAAAGAATAATTCTTTAGTTTCTTGACCCCATTATTTTCTTGTAAGGAATAATATGCCGAATCGCTTGAACATCGGTATCGTGAAAGATAAAAAGGGGAAAATTTTTCGACAAGCCATAAATTCAAGCTGTTAATATATTGAAGAATATATACGGGAATGCTGTAACTTCCTAAACATTGCATAAAGAGTGTAGGGAATTCAAAGTTGAAATGGATTTTGGAAATAATATTACACCTTACCAAAAGTTTTTCAGCAGTCCAAGAGCAACTTTCCACATTCTTAAATCGCGAAAACTAAGGAGAAATGATTACTAGTGGAAACTACCTAAATTATCTTCGTTTTGCAAACGACAGTTATCTGTTTCCATATAGTACTGATGAGCCTCCACAAGGAACTGAATACTGAGTTGCTGGTTTTTGTATTTAGGGTCCCTTGAGAGTAATACTGGATGGACGGTAAAATAAATGGAGAGGAGAGTGAAAATGGCATGGAGTGCTTTCGGTAAAATAAAGTTCTCTGAATTACGCCGCTTAAATGCCTGAAGTGGAACGCTTACAGTGTGCATTATCCGTAATGACTTACAGCAGTGCGACATGGGCTTTCAACGTAAAACCATTGAAAACGTGAAGACTGATAAGTGAGCATTGGCCAGATGCGTGTTAGAAAATACCATTAAGTCTTCCTCGCCCCCCACCCCTCCCGATTCATTAACAAATCGAACTCCCACGTGAAAAACAGCATCAAACGTCTGATTACTCTATAAGTGAGTTAATTTAGTTGCTTCAGACTATTCACCCATATATTAACAAAAAATGAAAAGCAATAAATTAAAACGTCATGCCTGATCATGAATCTTTACCGCACGACAAGTGGAACTGTAGCAAGCGATAAACTAGAATGAGATTATCCCTCTGCAGCGGAGTGTGCGCTGATATGGAACTTCCTGGCAGATTAAAACTGTGAGCTGGACCGAGCCTCGAACTCGGGACCTTTGCCTTTCGCGGGCAAGTGTCTACCATCTGAGATTCTAAAGCACTTGCCCGCGAAAGGCAAAGGTCCCGAGTTCGAGTCTCGGTCGGGCACACAGTTTTAATCTGCCAGGAAGTTTCAAGCGATAAACTGATTTCCTTTCATTACTTTTTGGGGGGATGTCGGCGAGAAAAAGTTTTGAATTGATTTGAAATAGTGTAAAGTTTATTGGAAGTAACTATGTGCTCTCATTCTCAGACACTGGATGGATATAGTCTGGGTAATTTGGGCGCCAAGAGTTGTGCCGACTTAAGACATATTGACAGATTCTAACTTTAATATTGGACTCATTGTGTTAACCTCTTAACATAAGATTATGACAGCACCGAAAATTTTTTAAGTATGTCCTATAATTACATGAAGTGCTGAAAATAAAATTTTTGTTGAGCCTAGAAGCTGTTAGGTAGGCAACCTGTAACTAGGTCGCTTAGTGATATGGGTTAATAGAAACATGAGGACACGTATATTGGTCAGATGACAAGCCCGAATGGAAGACGTAACATTTGCCGTAATAAAAATGAAACGGAGGTCGACAGGACGTGTGTTATCGAAAATGGATGGTAAATGGACGAAGAAAATTCCTTGCAGATCCCGAGAGAAAAGAAAAGACTGAGACGATAGCCTAGTGGAAGGTGGATAGATGGTACTGAAGAACATGAATGCGCCGCACAGATGTGTGTAACTGAGAACTGTACAGAGGTGTACAAATGCCCCTCCCAGCCTGACTGCACCTATCTCCGCCACAACCATTTAAGCAGCTCAACGGAGACGCAAGAGCACACGTGTACTCAAGCGCAGTGGTTAATGCAGGCCAACTTGGGTTTCCGCTAGTCTGGCAAGCTTCATGGGACCCGTCAACCTGCTGCAGCTGATAACAGCTTGCGCTGTCAATCCAGCGCGACTGGCCAGGTATATGTTTGCGCAGTTAGTTTAATGCTGCTCATTTATAACGCTGGGACACCAAAACGAACAAACCAAACTTCAAGGAGATTGGGGAGAAATCAGGAACTGGGGAATGTGTACCAGTCACGAAGAAGAGTGGATGTCCAGCAGGGAAAAAACTGTTGTGTGTTTATGAGGCGCCGGCCGGGGTGGCCGAGCGGTTCTAGGCGCTACAGTCTGGAACCGCGCGACCGCTACGGTCGCAGGTTCGAATCCTGCCTCGGGCATGGGTGTGTGTGATGTCCTTAGGTTAGTTAGGTTTAGGTAGTTCTAAGTTCTATGGGACTGATGACCTCATAAGTTAAGTCCCATAGTGCTCAGAGCCATTTGAATCATTTTGTTTATGAAGCAGCTTCAAGTAAATTGGTAGGTTTATCCCAATATAAATCATATAAAAAGTTACTGAATACTCATTCGGGAAACTCGAGTATGTTACCACATGTTTGTAAATTTGATCAACAGTTTTCATCCATAAATATTTTGAAAGCGTTCAAAGATTTAGTGACTGACAAGTGTGTGGAAATGTGTACTAAGGAATTAAAAACCATTTAGGAGCATATGCGCTCTGTAAACTTAGGGCAAACACTGATTGAAAGAGGAAAAAAAATGTGGCTCAATGGATGTCAAAACCGCATTCTAGTGTATGGAGCGAAGTGCGAAGAAAGTTTGACATGAAAGAAAAACTTCTTGTTTAGAGAAGTACTCTTTAGATTAACATAATATGAAAAACGAACTTCGTGCCTGCTAATATGCATTTGGGGAATTTAGAATAAACTATTGTGGCTACTTGGAAAGAATTCATCGACCTCGAATACATGTGCTGTCAAAAGGAATTAAAATTCGTAAAACTGGGGTCATATATGGCCGAAACACACTAAGGTACAGAAACTAAATTTCCAAAAACTTAACTTTAGTTGGCTTTGCAGTACAATAAACGTTTGTAAACATTCGTCGCCAGTTTTGTAAAGGCCTCGTCGCTACTGCTGGGGAAACCGAGTTCCCACTGTTGTTACGGTGGGTCGATTTTGTGAGTTTGTGAAATGCAGTACAGCGCTAAGACAATTTCTCCCTGCCAGTATTACACAGGTATGCCCCAGAGTCAGGTAACAGGACAGGAGAACGAAGGTTCTACAACACTCCAACAAATTAGTAACAAAGTCACAAAAATGAGTTAAAAGGTTTACCTATCTTTGTGTCTTGTTGAACAATGTAGTCTGCAACACTGCTTGTAATATAACACAAAAAGACCCTCAATGGCTAAGTGCAAATAATCATACGTAAACTTCAAAGTACATAACAAATGTAATTACAACAACTGTCTGTTCACTTCTGAGAATTCAAAAAAATGTTCAAATGTGTGTGAAATCTTATGGGACTTAACTGCTAAAGTCATTAGTCCCTAAGCATACGCACTACTTAACCTAAATTATCCTAAGGACAAACACACACCCTTGCCCGAGGGAGGAATCGAATCTCCGCTGGGACCAGCCGCACAGTCCATGACTGCAGCGCCCCAGACCGCTCGGCTAATCCTGCGCGGCTCTGAGAGTTCACTGAATGAAGTTCCATCTCCAAGTCTGCTCCTGGCGATGATCTATAACGAAGTGGGCGAAAGACTGCTCTTCTATCTTCCGAGTAGACTTCTGTCCGTTGTCGTCCGGTCACTGGCGGACTGTACTCGGCCGGCAATTAGTCGAGACGAAGTCGATATCTTCATCCTCAGCGCCGCCCGTGGCGCTGGTGAACTCGCGCAAGTGGCGAGTTCAAAATGGTTCAAATGGCTCTGAGCACTATGGGACTCAACTGCTGTGGTCATCAGTCCGCTAGAACTTAGAACGACTTAAACCTAACTAACCTAAGGACATCAAACACATCCATGCCCGAGGCAGGATTCGAACCTGCGACCGTAGAAGTGGCGAGTCTCTATGGCACTGGCACCAGCTCGCATCTTTTCACTTGTGGTGCTTTTGCCCTGGCTGAGTCTTGTTCGGACACAGCATAGACATCTTCAGGTTCTTAGATGCAAAGGATCTCGACTTTCAGAGATGGTACTGAAGACCATGAAGGTAACACACAGATGTGTTCTCATTACTAGAGAAAACATGTATTAGAAGTGAGCTGATCATGGTTCGAATTGAGAATAGCCAGTATTAGTCGAAAGAGGGTGAAGTTGGAGAGAAAACCGTTCATATCAAAATAAGCCCGAAATGCGTCGCAAAGGGAAAAAAGCACAAAATCCACCATTTCCTGGGCTACAATGACCAAAAATGAATGTATATTTCATTGAGCCTCGTCTTGTGATAATCGGATATTTTCATCAACGTACGAACCCTACTCATAACAATGCAGTAAAAGCGTACAGAATTAAATGCTACGTAGTGTAGCACACTAGGAAGACGAGCAGACAAGCAAGACTCCTTTAGCCTGCTTGGGTTGGGCTTAGCTTGGCTTGCATGAGTAGCCTACTCGTTCTGCTGATACCGTGTGGCACCTTGCCCACCTGGCTAAGAGGCAAGTATGTGCAGGTCAAAAGCGGAATGTGTACTTCTCTGGCTCTGTACTGTACACAGGGGTATGGAGATGGCCTTTAATTAGTACTGGATACCAAACTACAGCTTAATATTATGACGATGGAGGTGCTAATGGTTACGATGATGGTGCAAATTTTTTTTTTTTTTTTCTATAGTTCGCGGACAATGTTCGCGAAGGACTCACTTACCGAGGGCGGCGAAATATTAGCCGATTATAACAAACTTATGAATGCTAATACATTTGAATAACATAATTTTGTGTTCGCTGTGAATTGGCTTGCTGGAAAGTTGACATTACTTTTTGATACCCATGACGCAAACAGTGTTTCCACATTACGTCAAGCAGGGAGAATATATTCCTAACTTGTGAGATTTGTAGAGCTTGCTCTAGCAACTTTCGAACTAAAAGGGTAGGACATTTTGTGTTCAAGGAAGGACATAAGTACCAAGTCCACACAAGTACTACATATAGCCAACAAAAGAAGAAAACTTAAGCCTGTTAGAAGCACTTGAGATAAACAAACATTTAGTTCAAAACCCCAAACTCGTCCTAGATGATCAATTACAGCTGAGCATTACATTATGCAGTCAACCAGACACATGCCCAATGACCGCCACAATGATACATAGTGCTACACGAAATTAAAACACAATAGAATTCCATATTCTTTACATAGCTTACCTCACAAACTTCAACATAATAACAATATAACTTTTAATATTGTGTATTTTAATCATGTGCTGTGCTAATATTGCCCACTGTCTAAACTTTAATTTACAATTTAAAACATGTTTACAATCTTGTAGCATGCTGCAGGTGAAAAGTAAACCCGCAACTTGTTTCATGATTGAAATAAATAGTTATAGCTCCATCATAAGTCGCATTAAGAAGTATCTAGAATGAGATTTTCACTCTGCAGCGGAGTGTGCGCTGATATGAAACTTCCTGGCAGATTAAAACTGTGTGCCCGACCGAGACTCGAACTCGGGACCTTTGCCTTTCGCGGGCAAGTGCTCTACCAACTGAGCTACCGAAGCACGACTCACGGCCGGTACCCACAGCTTTACTTCTGCCAGTACCTCGTCTCCTACCTTCCAAACTTTACGAAAGCTCTCCTGCGAAACATGCAGAACTAGCACTCCTGAAAGAAAGGATATTGCGGAGACATGGCTTAGCCACAGCCTGGGGGGTGTTTCCAGAATGAGATTTTCACTGTGCAGCGGAGTGTGCGCTGATATGAAACTTCCTGGCAGATTAAAACTGTGTGCCCGACCGAGACTCGAACTCGGGACCTTTGCCTTTCGCGGGCAAGTGCTCTACCAACTGAGCTACCGAAGCACGACTCAGGTCCGGTACCCACAGCTTTACTTCTGCCAGTACCTCGTATCCTACCTTCCAAACTTTACAGAAGCTCTCCTGCGAAACATGCAGAACTACCACTCCTGAAAGAAAGGATATTGCGGAGACATGGCTTAGCCACAGCCTGGGGGATGTTTCCAGAATGAGATTTTCACTCTGCAGCGGAGTGTGCGCTGATATGAAACTTCCTGGCAGATTAAAGCTGTGTGCCCGACCGAGACTCGAACTCGGGACCTTTGCCTTTCGCGGGCAAGTGCTCTACCAACTGAGCTACCGAAGCACGACTCACGTCCGGTACCCACAGCTTTACTTCTGCCAGTACCTCGTATCCTACCTTCCAAACTTTACAGAAGCTCTCCTGCGAAACATGCAGAACTAGCACTCCTGAAAGAAAGGATATTGCGGAGACATGGCTTAGCCACAGCCTGGGGGATGTTTCCAGAATGAGATTTTCACTCTGCAGCGGAGTGTGCGCTGATATGAAACTTCCTGGCAGATTAAAACTGTGTGCCCGACCGAGACTCGAACTCGGGACCTTTGCCTTTCGCGGGCAAGTGCTCTACCAACTGAGCTACCGAAGCACGACTCACGTCCGGTACCCACAGCTTTACTTCTGCCAGTACCTCGTATCCTACCTTCCAAACTTTACAGAAGCTCTCCTGCGAAACATGCAGAACTAGCACTCCTGAAAGAAAGGATATTGCGGAGACATGGCTTAGCCACAGCCTGGGGGATGTTTCCAGAATGAGATTTTCACTCTGCAGCGGAGTGTGCGCTGATATGAAACTTCCTGGCAGATTAAAACTGTGTGCCCGACAGAGACTCGAACTCGGGACCTTTGCCTTTCGCGGGCAAGTGCTCTACCAACTGAGCTACCGAAGCACGACTCACGTCCGGTACCCACAGCTTTACTTCTGCCAGTACCTCGTATCCTACCTTCCAAACTTTACAGAAGCTCTCCTGCGAAACATGCAGAACTAGCACTCCTGAAAGAAAGGATATTGCGGAGACATGGCTTAGCCACAGCCTGGGGGATGTTTCCAGAATGAGATTTTCACTCTGCAGCGGAGTGTGCGCTGATATGAAACTTCCTGGCAGATTAAAACTGTGTGCCCGACCGAGACTCGAACTCGGGACCTTTGCCTTTCGCGGGCAAGTGCTCTACCAACTGAGCTACCGAAGCACGACTCACGGCCGGTACCCACAGCTTTACTTCTGCCAGTACCTCGTCTCCTACCTTCCAAACTTTACAGAAGCTCTCCTGCGAAACATGCAGAACTAGCACTCCTGAAAGAAAGGATATTGCGGAGACATGGCCTAGCCACAGCCTGGGGGATGTTTCCAGAATGAGATTTTCACTCTGCAGGGAGTGTGCGCTGATATGAAACTTCCTGGCAGATTAAAACTGTGTGCCCGACCGAGACTCGAACTCGGGACCTTTGCCTTTCGCGGGCAAGTGCTCTACCAACTGAGCTACCGAAGAACGACTCACGTCCCGTACCCACAGCTTTACTTCTGCCAGTACCTCGTCTCCTACCTTCCAAACTTTACAGAAGCTCTCCTGCGAAACATGCAGAACTAGCACTCCTGAAAGAAAGGATATTGCGGAGACATGGCTTAGCCACAGCCTGGGGGATGTTTCCAGAATGAGATTTTCACTCTGCAGCGGAGTGTGCGCTGATATGAAACTTCCTGGCAGATTAAAACTGTGTGCCCGACCGAGACTCGAACTCGGGACCTTTGCCTTTCGCGGGCAAGTGCTCTACCAACTGAGCTACCGAAGAACGACTCACGTCCGGTACCCACAGCTTTACTTCTGCCAGTACCTCGTATCCTACCTTCCAAACTTTACAGAAGCTCTCCTGCAAAACATGCAGAACTAGCACTCCTGAAAGAAAGGATATTGCGGAGACATGGCTTAGCCACAGCCTGGGGGATGTTTCCAGAATGAGATTTTCACTCTGCAGCGGGGGACCATTGCCTTTCGCGGGCAAGTGCTCTACGAACTGAGCTACCGAAGCACGACTCACGTCCGGTACCCACAGCTTTACTTCTGCCAGTAAAGCTGTGGGTACCGGACGTGAGTCGTGCTTCGGTAGCTCAGTTGGTAGAGCACTTGCCCGCGAAAGGCAAAGGTCCCGAGTTCGAGTCTCGCTCGGGCACACAGTTTTAATCTGCCAGGAAGTTTCAAGAAGTATCTAGTTTATTTCGTAATGGTGCCAGGTTTCGGACAGCTATCTCCATTTTCAAATCATCTGTATCCTAAGTGTGACAACACAGGCGAAAGCCCATGTACACAAACTGCCACTGCACTGATGATCAAAGCGGCGCTGTGGCCGACTCAACAGCAGTGAATAGACCATATAGGACAAACTTTGGTCCTGTTCAGGTCGGTCAGTCCAACAGATGTTACACGATTGCCATTTACTTATGTTATTCTTTCTTGGGAAAAGACCGAATATAAAACTAAAATTTAGGTAACTAAGGTGTCACATAAATAAGTCTGTTCCAAATTGAAGCCGGCCGAAGTGGCCGTGCGGTTAAAGGCGCTGCAGTCTGGAACCGCAAGACCGCTACGGTCGCAGGTTCGAATCCTGCCTCGGGCATGGATGTTTGTGATCTCCTTAGGTTAGTTAGGTTTAACTAGTTCTAAGTTCTAGGGGACTAATGACCTCAGCAGTTGAGTCCCATAGTGCTCAAAGCCATTTGTTCCAAATTGAGATCGTAACGTACGAGGTGTGTGAGAAAAGTAGTGAGACTGACAACACTGCGAGCGATCTCTCAACGCTGTGTCGTTCTATTGGTGTAGACCGGTGTGTTCATCCCTTCCGTATGCTCAGTCCGAGTTTCAGCTCTGTACAGTTATCACGTGATGTTTGAGAGTGCCATGAGTGAAGTTGTTTTTTTGGTTGTGCGTTACGAAAGTGGGACATCGAAATTTAGAGCAACATTGTGCTATCAAGTTTTGCATTAAACTTGGGGAAACCGCGAGTGTGACCTTTGGAAGTTGGAACAGGACTATGGGGAACATGCCTTGACAAGAGCACAAGTTTTTCGTTGACACAAATTATTTTTAGAAGACTGAGAACACACTGAAGATGAAACTCGCTCAGGGAGACCTTCAACTACAAAAACCAATGAAAATGCCGAATATGTGAGTGCCCAAATACCGGACATTTGCCACGCCGGACATTTGCCACGCCGGACATTTGTCACACTTACCCCTTCGCCAGGTAGCGATCCCTCAGATAAGTCCCTCGTACTTCTGTCCGCTTTCAAACAACCAGTACGTAAGGGACCTTCTTCGACATCTTGGCGAAATACAGAGCTTCTTTTCCGAAATCGAAATATTTATATCTTTTGGGAAACGAAAGCAACTCAGACAATTATGTCAGTATGTAATTAGTTCTGCCAAGTATAAATACAGATCCCTCTGTCTGTACGGTAGCTTCCTTTCACGCTTACTGATTGCGATTGAAACAGTCCATCACCATGAGAGCAACAAGAAAGGAACTATATACAGAGAATGCGAATGTACGCTAATCATTTCTTTTTTATCGCTGCATTTGTGCCTACTTTAATTACTACAACTGCATGCTCAAAAGACAATAAGGAAAGAAGAAATAGGTATGTGAATGTTTGAAAAGAAGAACGACGTACTCTATATTAATTTACTCTCTAAAATCCGATACCCCTGTGGCGAAACATTAGTTAATAAAGTGTAGCGGGACAATGTTCAAAACATGACTGAAAGTGCGTTCATAAACAGAGATAAGAACATCTATGATTGACATGTCATCTAAAGTCGACGTACAATTTTAAAATATTAAAATAAGGAAATGAAGTTATAACGTACGTTGCTGTTCTACATTCTTTAGCTCTGATATTTACAGGGTCACAGAGAAAGCATCCCAGGTTTTGGAGGGAAAAGCCGTAATTGTAATGATCTCCACTACAACAGAAACAAGAAGCACAACTTAAGGAAAAATAATGTAATGTGTGTTCCAGCTCACAAGCGACATTGAAGCAGGTAGTTCCTGTGACTTAGTAAGGACAGAGGTTATATTCGACAACCGGGATAAATTAATAAATGGCTCCTTTTACCGACCCCCGGTCTCAGATGAAACAGTTGCTCAACATTTCAAAGAAAACTCGAGTCTCATCGCAAATAGGTAGCCTACTCATACAATTATAGTTGGCAGTGACTTCAGTCTACCTTCCCTATGTTGACAAAAATACATATTCACACCCTACTGTAGATAGAAAACAACTTCCATAATTGTTCTAAATACTTTTTATAAAATTATTTTGAACAATTAGTTCACGAGGCCAGTCAAATTGTAAATGGTTACGAAAACACACTTGACCTCTCAGCCACAAATAATCCTGAGCATCACGACGGGTACAGGAATTAGTGAACACACAGTCGTAGCGAGGCTCAATTCCGTAACAAAGAAATTCACCAAAACTAAACGCAGAATAGATACATTTATAAAAGCAACTAAGAATTCGGTTGACGTCTTTCTAAGAGACAGTCTCCAATCCTTCCAAACTATGTAAGTGAAGACCAAATGTGGCTTAAGTTCAAAGAAATAGTATCAACAGCACTCAAGAAATTCATACCAAATAAATTAATATCAGACGGAACTGATCTCCCATGGTACACAAAACACGACAGAAAGCTGCTGCAGGAGAACCGAAAAAGGCACGTATAATTTAGACGAGCGCAAAATCTCCAAGATTGTCAAAGTTTTACTGTGGCTCGAAATTTGGTGCGGACTTCAATGTGAGATGCATTTAATAGTTTCCACAACGAAACTCTCTCTAGAAATGTGGCGAAAAATCCATAGAGATTCTGGTCCTATGTTAAGAAAACCAGCGGAAAGACTCAGTAAGTACCTTTACTGCGGGTCGAGCGGCGAGTGAGTAGGAGGAGGAGGAGGAGAAGGAGGAGGGGGAGAAGGAGGAGGGGGATACAAGGGACCCAACCCTTCGGAGCAGGTGAAATCGTGGGAAATGTCCGGCGTGGAAAATGTCCGCACACCGAGTGCTCTTGTGAGATTAGACAGACGTTTAACAGTAAGGATGATTGGTAATCACCTTCTAACGAAAGATTTGCAACTGCGAAATGTTTGTGCCAAAAAAGTGCCGGAAAACCTCACAACTGAGCAAAAGCACAATCGAAGAAACATGTGTGTTGATCTTCTTCAGAGCATTGTCAATTACCACGAATGGTTCACTCGTATGGTGACAGGTGATGAATCCTGACAAAGTGAGAAGTGGCACACTGAGACATCTGCTCGACCGAAAAAAAATAGCTCGAATGAGCAAATCAAAAGTTCAATGCAATGCTGATATAGTTTTTTGACGTTAGTAGTATAGTGCATAAAGAATTTATTCTTCCAGGACAAACCGTCAGCCAAGTGTTTAACAACAGCAAAATGGTGAGTCGAGTGAGACTGAAAATAGCAGACAAGTGGATGCTGCACCATGACAACTTCCCGTATCACAGGGCCACTTCCATTACGAAATTTTTGCCGTCAAATGGCATTCCTGTTGTTCACAACCCACGTGCCCACAAGATCTGTGTCTTTGTGACCTTTTTCTTTTCCCGAAATAGAAAAATATCTTAAAATGATTTCGGTTTGGAACTCTGGAGAACATTCAAAAGAATGAAGTGTTTCAGCGCTGCTAACAGGACTGGGAACAACGACTTCGTCGATGTTTAACTGCTGAAGGGAAGTACTCCGAAGGGGACAATATGAAAAAATAAAAACTTTGGTAAGTAATACATCAGTCTCATCACTTTTCTCACACACCTCGTACTGTAGCCAGATCTGGCAACAACAAACTACCGGAAATGCCAATCAGTTCAGCGGATGCTAAATGAACGCCCTTTCAGGATGTGCAGCTGGAAGTCCATTGCGTTTTCGCTGTTGGCAGTTTCAGTGCCTTGAATCTGCCTCCGATGCGTACTAACGAAAGCAGTGTATGTAGATGAGTTTCTCTGTTTCGGCGATGCTCGTTGTCAAAGTCGCTTAAATAGGCAGCTTTCGCTATTGTCTGCATATCGGGTCGACGACTCCATCGGTTTATCCCAGTACCTGTAATGCATTCTCCTATGCGCCTCCAGAAAATTCAGAATGAATTTCTCCTCATCCACGCCGCGGACGAGTGTTGCTATGAAAATATGCCCCATCAGGTTGCATCCTTTCAGACTGGATGATCTAATATTAAAATTGAACAGAACTGCGAGTGCAAGTAACATTAGGAGCCAGCTGCGACATGTAATACCATGTAGGAAAGATAAAAAGTTATAAATAAAACGTAATAACTGTTACAAATAAGATGTAATATTACTGAAAAGAAGGAGCTCACGTATTCGACAATTGTAGTAGAAAAACTGTTCGTTTATAGGATCGAGATTTGATTAAGTATCAGAAAAAAAGCAGCGCATCCAACTGTTAGGGTTTTTGTGGCCACTTGTTGACGTATCACCTATCTCGAGATCTTCTGCCGATTATCCTGACGTTTCGCCAGCACCAGTCGCGACATTGTCAAAGTTCTACCCTCCGTAGCTCGATACGAGCGATGAAGGGTGACCCTATGACACTTCTAACCTATGGCGAAACTTCGGGAAAATTGTTAAAGAACGTCAGCCGAAGATCCCGATATAGCAACTAACAGGCAATATGTCAACACATCCAATGTTCTAGATAAATTCGACTCTCCCGTATTACACACAGTTCAGTTGGTGGTGGAGCTCTGCGGTGCATTTGAAGACAACTATTCAGCTAACAGTATTTTGCATGTCTTTTAAAATAAAAAGAATAAAAGGAAATGGTAAAACTCTTGTCTTTATTCCGAAAATAGTTTTATTTATCGTCTCATGACGCAGTTCAGGAGAACTTCGTCATCACATCCGTGGCGTGAAACATCGGCTATAAAACATTGCAGTAATGCGGTAATGCTGAGAACACATATGTTGAAATCCATACAAAGTATTTGGTCGCCTACACTTCCGGAACACCGCCACTGCCTAAATAAAGCAGTAACTGTATAAAACAATATACGTAAACTAGGGGATCACGTTTGTACGAACAACGTGCGGCGGGGCGGGTTGCGCTCTTACTGTCCCAAACAATCTCTCCACCTACCTGGATAGCCCATTCACTCTGCGACGATAGATACTGGTTTAGGAGACAAAAACAGCGTTGGGGAAAATTCGACTAAATACCTACCTCGCAAGGGCCACATAGCTCCAGTCCATGGGCAGTAGCTGAAAGTTACTTAAACTATCGAACGTTCGGCATTCTTGCATGAGTTGTTTGAAAAAAAATGTGAAAAATTTCCTTTGTTGGTTTATTCTTCTTAAAACAAGGAAAATGGCTATCAAGTCCGTATTTAACATCCCGACATCAATTACGTAATGTTACTGACTGTCTGCGTAACACGTTCACACCCAAAAGTAGCCAGAAGATATTTAGTACGGCCCGATATTTTAAACGTCCTTAACAGTCACTGACCCACGAGTGCTTGCGAATTAACGCATTCAGTCGTTCAGAAGGCTTCGTGTAAAGAAGTGCTCGCCATAATGACTCTTAATCTGTACGAAGCACATCACGTGGAGTTATATGACCTGAAATGTTCACACGCGAATATCGCATAAAATAAACCACTCACAATGCTCAAACTTTCAAAAAATACTCCATACCGAAGTCGCTTTTCGTCAACGACACGAGAACCGTTCAAACTCGCGAATTTCTTCATTTTCGTACACATATGATCAACGCGCTTTAACATAGGTAGGTGTTTACCACAAGACGAATCCCGAGCGACTATTCCGACCCATAGATCTGAGGCACAAAGCCCTACTCAAACGCGCGGGAAATGCTGAATTCCTATTGGTTAGTATTTAAGCAGCCATTCAGATCACCTACCCTGCGTTGTATACTCGCGGTATTTCTAATGTCGGCCAATCAGGTTACCACAAGTAATTTAGGCTAGAAATCTTGTAATTGCGAAACTAAATGAAATGTAATGAAAAAAATTCCATTACTTTCCTCAAAACAAATTACTAATAAATTTAATACTCCACGCCCCTTCTGGCTGCCTTTTACAAATTCAAGCGTACTCGGACATACGTCACGAATTCCCCTATTGCTCAACAACTTCATCGCTTGCATTTACATGTTGTTGTTGTGGTCTTCAGTCCTGAGACTGGTTTGATGCAGCTCTCCATGCTACTCTATCCTGTACAAGCTTCTTTATCTCCCAGTACCTACTGCAACCGACATCCTTCTGAATCTGCTTAGTGTATTCATCTCTTGGTCTCCCTCTACGAGGTTTACGCTCCACGCTGCCCTCCAATACTACATTGGTGATCCCTTGATGCCTCAGAACATGTCATACCAACCAAACCCTTCTTCTTGTCAAGTTGTGCCACAAACTTCTCTTCTCCCCCAACCTATTCAATACTTCCTCATTAGTTATAAGATCTACCCATCTAATCATCAGCATTCTTCTGTAGCACCATATTTCGAAAGCTTCTATTCTCTTCATGTCCAAACTATTTATCGTCCATGTTTCACTTCCATACTTGGATACACTCCATACAAATACATTCAGAAACGACTTCCTGACACTTAAATCTATACTCGATGTTAACAAACTTCTCTTCTTCAGAAACGCTTTCCTTTCCATTGCCAGTCTACATTTTATATCCACTCTACTTCGACCATCATCAGTTATTTTGCTCCCTAAATAGCAAAACTCCTTTACTACTTTAAGTCTTTCATTTCCTAATATAATTCCCTCAGCATCACCCGATTTAATTCGACTACATTCCATTATTCTCGTTTTGCTTTTGTTCATGTTCATCTTATATCCTCCTTTCAAGACACTATCCATTCCGTTCAACTGCTCTTCCAAGTCCTTTGCTGTCTCTGACATAATTACAATGTCATCGGCGAACCTCAAAGTTTTTTTTTATTCTCCATGGATTTTGATACCTACTCCAAATTTTTCTTTTGTTTCCTTCACTGCTTGCTCAATATAGAGATTGAATAACATCGGGGAGAGGCTACAACCCTGTCTCACTCCCTTCCCAACCACTGCTTCCCTTTCATGTCCGTCGACTCTTATAACTGCCATCTGGTTTCCCAAAAATTGTAAATAGCCTTTCGCTCCCTGTATTTTACCCCTGCCACCTTCAGAATTTGAAAGAGAGTATTCCAGTCAACATCGTCAAAAGCTTTCTCTAAGTCTACAAATGCTAGGAACGTAGGTTTGCCTTTTCTTAATCTAGCTTCTAAGATAAGTCTTAGGGTCAGTATTGTCTCACATGTTCCGATATTTCTACGGAATCCAAACTGATCTTTCCCGAAGTCGGCTTCTACTAGTTTTTCCATTCGTCTGTAAAGAATTCGCGTTAGTATTTTGCAGCCGAGACTTATTGAACTGATAGTTGGGTATTTTTCACATCTGTCAACACCTGCTTTCTTTGGGATTGAAATTACTATATTCTTCTTGAAGTCTGAGGGCATTTCGCATGTCTCATACATTTTGCTCACCAGATGGTAGAGTTTTGTCAGGACTGGCTGTCCCAAGGCTGTCAATAGTTCTAAAGGAATGTTGTCTACTCCTGGAGCTTTGTTTCGACTCAGGTCTTTCAGTGCTCTGTCAAACTCTTCACGCAGTATCATATCTTCCATTTCATCTTCATCTACATCCTCTTCCATTTCCATAATATTGTCTTCAAGTACATCGCCCTTGTATAAACCCTCTATATACTCCTTCCACCTTTCTGCCTTCCCTTCTTTGCTTAGAACTGGGTTGCCATCTGAGCTCTTGATATTCATACAAGTGGTTCTCTTTTCTCCAAAGGTCTCTTTAATTTTCCTGTAGGCAGTATCTACCTTACCCCTAGTGAGATAAGCCTCCACATCCTTACATTTGTCCTCTAGCCATCCCTGCTTAGCCATTTTGCACTTCCTGTCGATCTCATTTTTAAGACGTTTGTATTCCTTTTTGGCTGCTTCATTTGCTGCATTTTTATATTTTCTCCTTTCATCAATTAAATTCAATATTTCTTCTGTTACCCAAGGATTTCTACTAGCCCTCGTCTTTTTATCTACTTGATCCTCTGCTGCCTTCACCACTTCATCCCTCAAAGCTACCCATTCTTCCTCTGCTGTATTTCTTTCCCCAATTCCTGTCAATTGTTCCCTTATGCTCTTCCTGAAACACTGCACAACCTCTGGTTTAGTCAGTTTATCCAAGTCCCATCTCCTTAAATTCCACCTTTTTTCAGTTTCTTCAGTTTTAATCTACAGTTCATAACCAATAGATTGTGGTCAGAGTCCACATCTGCCCCTGGATGTTTTACATAGTTTTAACAAAATAACTCATTCTTGCTTTACATGATTCCTCGATTCACTCTCTCAGTCTCTCAAAAACATTATTTTGAGATTAGATTATACGAACCTATCCTCTTGGGTGTATTTTCAGTTGATACTAAGGATGAATACATTACAGTGCCTAACAGTCACAACGCCAGCACGGTGCACACTGAAATACTGAATTTTTAAATTTGAGCCAAACTGTTTAAAACCAACACTTTATGGCAAAATCAAAATTATAAGAAGATTAAAACCACCATGTGGAAGCAAAGGGATCGAGGTCAGTTATTTCGATTAAGAGGAACGACTGACACAAATGACCCAGCAGCAGGTTATATTCTAACATCCAGGTCATCAGTCATTGTATTCACGCGATAAAATCGAGATCATCAGTCATAGCTGTTTCACAACATGACACCAATGAATGTTACACCTCCAACCCAGACGAAAAAAGCATAGCCATAATAATGACATCTCGAAAGCTGCATATCTCAGTGCACAGCACAAAACAAAAAGTGAAACGTATAAATGTTTAAAAAAAATAATAATAATAAAATCACTGGTTTTACAATTTGAAATAAGATAAAGAATAAAATACAATTCCCATATGTCTCATTAAACAAAATATTCAAATACAGGCATGCTTACGACAAGAAAATGACTTCAGCAGATGAAAATGTATCATTGTTGTCACAGTATTTTCAGAGGCGCGTAATCCAGTACAGTGTTGTTTCGTTACTATAGAGAAGACTAGAGCTAATATAAGAGGTCGAAGAACGAAGAAAAATCAATTTCTATTGATAGCACTTCTCATTTGTAATACCATCTGGCTTTTTGTGGTGTGCGACAATCTTATTTCCTTTGAATTCATGAACTGTTAACATAATTTCAATTCTTTTGTTAATGGAATGGAAGTTCGCAGCAGCACAACGCACTCTGCTAGCATAAGAATGATCTCTGAATTGCGTATTGAAATCAAATCCTGTGTGCCCTTATTTTACACTACTGGCCATTAAAATTGCTACACTACGAAGATGACGTGCTACAGACGCGAAGTTTAACCGACAGGAAGAAGATGCTGTGATATGCAGATGATTAGCTTTTCAGAGCATTCACACATCGTTGGCCCCCGTGGCGACACCTACAACGTGCTAACATGAGGAAAGTTTCCAAGCGATTTCTCAAAAAAATGGTTCAAATGGCTCTGAGCACTATGGGACTCAACTGCTGAGGTCATTAGTCCCCTAGAACTTAGAACTAGTTAAACCTAACTAACCTAAGGACACCACAAACATCCATGCCCGAGGCAGGATTCGAACCTGCGACCGTAGCGGTCTTGCGGTTCCAGACTGCAGCGCCTTTAACCGCACGGCCACTTCGGCCGGCGCGATTTCTCAAAGACAAACAGCAGTTGGCCGGCGTTGCCTGGTGAAACGTTGTTGTGACGCCTCGTGTAAAGAGGAGAAATTCGTACCATCACGTTTCCGACTTTGATAAAGGTCGGATTGTAGCCTATCGCGATTGCGGTTTATCGTATCGCGACATTGCTGCTCGCGTTGGTCGAGATCCAATGACTGTTAGCAGAATTTGGAATCGGTGGGTTCAGGAGAGTAATACGGAACGCCGTGCTGGATCCCAACGGCCTGGTATCACTAGCAGTCGTGATGACGGGCGTCTTATCCGGATGGCTGTAACGGATCGTGCAGTCACGTCTCGATCCCTGAGTTAACAGATGGGGTCGTTTGCAAGACAACAACCATCTGCACAAACAGTTCGACGACGTTTGCAGAAGCATGGACAATCGGCTGAGAGACCTTTGCTGCGGTTACCCTTGACGCTGCATCACAGACAGGATCGCCTGCGATGGTGTACTCGACGACCAACCTGGGTGCACGAATACAAAAAGTCATTTTTTCGGATTAATCCAGCTTCTGTGTACAGCATCATGATGGTCGCATCCGTGTTTGGCGACATCGCGGTGAACACACTTTTATTTGTCATCGCCATACTGCCGTATCACCCGGCGTGATGGTATGGAGTGCCATTGGTTACACGTGTCGGTCACCTCTTGTTCACATTTGAACAGTGGACGTTACATTTCAGATGTGTTATGACCCGTGGCTCTACCCTTCATTCGATCCCTGCGAAACCCTACATTTCAGCAGGATAATGCACGACCGCATGTTGCATGTCCTGTACGGGCCTTTCTGGATACAGAAAATGTTGGACTGCTGCCCTGACCAGCACATTCTCCAGACCTCTCACCAACTGAAAACGTCTGGTCAATGGTGGCCGAGCAACTGGCTCGTCACAATATGCCAGTCACTACTCTTGATGAACCGTGGTATCGTGTTGAAGCTGCATGGGCAGCTGTACCTGTATACGCCATCCAATCTCTGTTTGACTCAATGCCCAGGCGTATCAAGGCCGTTATTACGGCCAGAGGTGGTTGATCTGGGTACTGATTTCTCAGGATCTATGTATCCAAATTGCGTGAAAATGTAATCACATGTCAGTTCTAGTATAATATATTTGTCCAATGAATACCCGTTTGTCATCTGCATTTCTTCTTGGTGTAGCAATTTTAATGGCCAGTAGTGTAGATTGTAAACGCCAGCTCTCGTATATTTATTAGAAACGCTAAAGTATAACACAAATTAAATTATTTTGGCTATCAAGAGAAGTGTTCATACATTTAATGCCAATATAGTCGCTGATCTCCTTAAAAGCTTTTTGTCTATAGTAATATTAAGCTAGGAGGAGTTTTGTATCTGATTAAAAGCCTTCGTTGAACCAATTGTAAGTGCTTGTTAGAGATATAATTTGATTACTGAATCATATCTGGAAGTCTCGCGGCTCAAATATCTATCTGTCACTCAGAGTAAGGTATTTCGTGCTTTTCCTCAAAGGCGTTGGGCAAATTGTAGGGACTCAGCCGGTTACCTTGAAAAGGTTATGCTGTGTTTCATCCCACATGCTTCTTCAATCTGAACCTCTGCTTTGTCTCCAGTGAGGTCAATACTGACGGGAAATACAACCGTAAACTTACTTTGTTTAAATTATAAGTACTTCCAACGCCTCTCTCGGGGTCGAGTAAGGGAGACTGTACATACCAGACAGCATAAAATGTTCAAATGTGTGTGAAATCTTATGGTACTTAACTGCTAAGGTCATCAGTCTCTAAGCTTACACACTACTTAACCTAAATTATCCTAAGGACGAACACACACACCCATGCCCGAGTGAGGACTCGAACCTCCGCCCGGACCAGCCGCACAGTTCATGACTGTAGCGCTCCTGACCGCTCGGCTAATCCCGCGCGGCATACCAGACAGAGGAGAAAACATGTTACTGTACACTGGTATGTTCATTAAAACGATACCAAAATCTCCTGTGGAAAGAATCGTCTCCATAGAGTATTGCGCCATATGTAAAATAGTGCTTGTTGAGGCAAGGGATGTAGTCTTTACACAAGTCTGTCAATAATATAATTCGAGGAGCTATTATCAATGTAAATAACGCCCACTTGGTATACATGCATCTAGCTTTTCTTACTTTTTCCGTAACAACTCAAGAAGAAACTTAATATTCCTAAATACTTTATGTTGGTTTAATTGTGTTGGTGTTATTATGTAATTAATCAGAATGCAAGAAGACACTGTGTTTTGTCTTTCTTATTGATACGCCACAGCTGTCTGAGACAATTCTTGTGTTGGATAATTACTAACGTTGTATTATTAAACATGTAGTCATTCTATTACAACTCACTAAGCCGGCCGCTGTGGCCGAGCGGTTATAGGCGCTTCAGTCCTGAACCGCGCTGCTGCTCCGGTTGCAGGTTCGAATCCTGCCTCGGGCATGGATGTGTGTGATGTCCTTAGGTTAGTTAGGTTTAAGTAGTTCTAAGTTCTAGGGGACTGATGACCTCAGATGTTAAGTCTCATAGTGCTTATATCCATTTGAACCATTTTGAACAACTCACTAAAATAAATAGAAAAGGAAAACCAAACTGTTAATGTACAATGAATTCCCGCACATTTACCCAATCCAGACTACCAATCATTCCAGATGGTAATGGAACAGTTCCTGCTGGTAGCATTTCTTCAGACAAATCTGCTGTAGAGACTTATATCAAGGACATAGGGCACGCATGCTTTCGACAATACTGACAATACTTCATAAACGAAGGGGCACAAAATTAATCTCTTTCAAGGATGGAAAAATTTGATTCACAACAGAAAACACTGAAAGAGAATAATCAGTGACAAAGCCGACGCGAAGGCAATGAAGTTTCTAGAAGATTCAAGCATACTATGTGATATACAATAACGTATACACCATCTACTCTTCAGTGCTTAAAATTAAGAAAATCGGTAACCACTGCTCAAATAATTAAATCGTTTCATTGCCAGATAAATATGTTGAGATTAGCGAATATAAATTTTTAATAATGATATATTTCTATAAAAAGTTCTACAGACGCAACACACGCATGTAGGCTGTCTACATCTTTTATTCACAACGTAAACTGATAATGCACATAAGGCACTGTGTTTTATACCTCCTCGATTTCTGGACTGGTTTTGTTTCGTGTTTACGTGTCGTACAAATTAATAACGACCTGCATTGTGCCTCTTGTTAAATATGTTGTAAGAGCGTTCTTATTGTTTACAATGTGCCACTTCAGTATCAAGTTGTGATAACAAGTGATACATAACAGTAAAAATTAATTTGTAGAAAAGAAGCGAAAAGCAGAGAACTAACTATATGCAGGAAAAGAAATGTTCTTGTAAACCACTGATGCACCGGAAGGTGAAGCGGTAGTCCTTCGAAATAGGTTGTGGAAGAAAATATAAGTGACTGAGACAGAAAACCGTCTTTTCTACGGATAGGCCACAGCTGTCGCCTCTGTAAAAAAACTTCTCGTATTGAATAATTAGTAATATTACATTTATTTTCACAGCGGTTCTCATTTGAAATATCTGCAGTCCAATGTTTTGATGCATCTAATTTCCTTCTTTATTCAAGTTCTGGACACATAACGACATATTCATTAATCAAGTCTCGGTAATACACGGGTCCTGCAGAATAAAAATAAAATGAACCAAGCAGTTAAAAATGTGAACGTACCATCTGCTATTATCCTCTAAATGTTATGATACTGACAGCAGCAATTAATAAATATCACTAGCGCTGTTTAACTTTCAATTTGTAGAAGAACATGAGCAAAAAATTAATTACATTTTGCACGCTGTATTGCAATACTAATGCGATGGAGCTTTTACGTGGCGGGATTTATGCCAATTGCAGTAATCTCCGCAGCTAAATTAATTCGTCCCGTGACAGCCTCCAGTTAATTAGAATTAAATCAATTAATTGCGCGGAATCATCATTTTATGTTTATGATCTTGTGGCGTCCGGCGCCCGTGTAGGTATCGGAGGGGCATAACTGCGCCATAGGAACATCAGCTTTGCTACTGCTGTCAGATATTCCGTACTCTGCATATGAAAATGATTAAGGAGCATATTGTTGATGTTACTGCGTTGAACACGGTTGACTCTAAATCTGACAATAGCAAAAAGAAGCCAAAAGTAAACTGTGCCTAAGAAAAATAATTAATTTGATTTCCGTCTGAATCGCCCCAGTGGATTAGGTCTTGATATGTACTCTAGACCGTCTTGAGGTTCAATTCCTACGAGTGCAGCGCATCACAAACTGTAAATTCACCATCAATCCACGTGTAAAAGATTTTAACAAATTTTCAGTCGCAGCTGGTTTATAACAATTAACACACACCACTAGAAAATCTTTAACCAAGTGTTACGAATAGAAACACACACAAAATTGGTGTAAAATCCTGCAATATTTAGCACTTGTTTGAGAAACCGGGCCGGCCGAAGTGGCCGAGCGGTTCTAGGCGCTACAGTCTGGAAGTGCGCGACTGCTACAGTCGCAGGTTCGATCCTGCCTTGGGCATGGATGTGTGTATTGTCCTTAGGGTAGTTAGGTTTAAGTAGTTCTAAGTTCTAGGGGACTGATGACCTCAGAAGTTAAGTCCCATAGTGCTCAGAGCCATTTGAACAATTTTTTGAGAAACCGGTTTTGGCTGCTACTATCGCATCCGCGCAGTATCTCCATTTCTAGAGATGAAAATGTTAATGTTGTTCATGTTGTTGTTGTGGGCTTCAGTCCAGAGACTGGTTTGCTGCAGCTCTGCATGCCACTCTATCCTGTGCAAGCTTCTTCATCTCCCAGTACCTACTGCAACCGACATCCTTCTGAATCTGTTTAGTGTATTCATCTCTTGGTCTCCCTCTACGATTTGTACCCTCCACGCTGCCCTCCAATACTAAATTGGTGATCCTTGATGCCTCAGAATATGCCCTACCAACAGATCCCTTCTTCTAGTCAAGTTGTGCCACAAATTTCTCTTCTCTCCAATTCTGTTCAATATCTCCTCATTAGTTACGTGATCTACCTATCTAATCTTCAGCATTCTTCTGTAGCACCACATTTAGAAAGCTTCTATTCTCTTCTTGTCCAGACTATTTATCATCCATGTTTCACTTCCATACATGGCTACACTCCATACAAATACTTTCAGAAACGACTTCCTGACACTTAAATCTATAGTCGATGTCAACAAATTTCTCTTCTTCAGAAACGCTTTCCTTGCCATTGCCTGTCTACATTTTATATCCTCTCTACTTTGACCATCATTAGTTATTTTGCTCCACAAGTAGCAAAACAGCTTTACTACTTTAATTGTCTCATTTCCTAATCTAATTCCCGCAACATCATCCGATTTAATTCGACTACATTCCATTATCCTCGTTTTGCTTTTGCTGATGTTCATCTTATATCCTCCTTTCAAGACAATGTTCATTCCATTCAGCTGCTCTTCCAGGTCCTTTGCTGTCTGACAGAATCACAATGTCATCGGCGAACCTCAAAGGTTTTATTTCTTCTCCAAGGATTGTAATTCCTACTCCGAATTTTTCTTTTGTTTCCTTTACTGCTTGCTCAATATACAGATTGAATAACATCGGGGAGAGGCTACAACCCTGTCTCACTCCATTCCCAACCAATGCTTCCCTTTCATGCCCCTCGACTCTTATAACTGGCATCTGGTTTCTGTACAAATTGTAAATAGCCTTTCTCTCCCTGCATTTTACCCCTGTCACCTTCAGAATTTGAAAGAGAGTATTCCAATCAACATTGTCAAAAGCTTTCTCTAAGTCTACAAATGCTAGAAACGTAGGTTTGCCTTTCCTTAATCTATTTTCTAAGATAAGTCGTAGGGTCAGTTTGCCTCACGTGTTCCGATATTTCTACGGAATCCAAACTGATCTTCCCCGAGAAGAACAGAAATAATAGAAAAGAAATTTAGTGATAAACTTTTGTGATATGTTCAAAGGATGTCCACCCTTGGAACAGGTCATCAAACTTTATTGTCAAATTTACTTTCTTCTATGAACAACTGTTGTAATTTGTATGTAGTCCACAAGTTGATGTGTCACATATTTTTCTTAGTTACATACTCTTACATCGAATTTACGCTGAAATAATTCCTCTCGTTTTATTCCGAATCCAACATTAACATTTTCATTTCTGGAAATGGAGATAGTGTGTAGATGCACTAGTTTAAAATCCTTTATCGAACAAAATTTCATTGCACCACATATTTATCTTTGTACCTGGTAATGGCGTAACAGCCGAAAACCGGTTTGTGAAATAAATAATAAACACCGTAGAATATTGCACCAATTTTGTGAGTGTTTTGATTCATAATGTATAAAATGTTCTACCAAGGACCGACAAAGCAGTCAATCATTGCATTTATCATGTAGTTAATTGTCGAAGAATTATGGAACCCTTTTGACCCTCACACAGTATAGCCTTTTTAGGGAATTAAAATCTCCTCTACACGAAAGTGTTGTCAAACTCACCCCGATCTGCTCCCCCGTTAGATCTTACACATTAGCGATCAACTTGATACTGTGTTCCTTGACTGCTGGCAGCCACTATATGCAGTTCTGCCCTGTCTTTTAGCAAACAATCTACGAACGTAGGTGATTATCGGACCTGACCTGGAACTGAACCCAGCGTTCGATGCCAAAGAAAACTTATCATGACTTTATTCGAATGAGAAAATCGGCAGTTATAAAAGTGGATTCGGGAATACCACATGGGATTGTTATAGGGCCATTACCGTTTACAATATACATTGATGATCCAAACCAATATGTCCACCTACTTCACAGCTTGTATTTCCACCTCCGGAATGAAATTTATTCTGCGTATCGGTGATCCAACTGTTTGCTGGTAGGTTTGTGGAGATACATGGCAATAAGTGTATAGGACATTATATGTCTAGGCATAGGTCACGTAATTCGTGTAAACAACTGCCCGCTCATTTGTGTACGCATTATTGCCGCCCAATAGCGATCCAGATCGATTCCACAGGATTTATATTAGACGAATTTGATCGCTGAGACATCAACCTGTGTTCACTACGATGCTCCTCAAAGCCATATAGCGTGGTTCTGACTCCTAGACACGGCCGTTTATACTGTAAGCTGTTTCTGTGTTGGCAGCGCTGTGTAGCGCTTTTTATTGGATCTCTGACTGCGCTTTCTTTGTCAGAGACTATGTGACTGGTGGGACTCGTTGTTGGAAGTTCATCGCCAGTAGTGTTGGGCAGCTGGAAGTTAGTCGCCAGCAGTGATGGTTAGGTTAGGTTAGGTTAGGTTAAGGAAGTACTGTTGGGCAGTTGGAGGTGAACAGCCAGCAGTGATGGATGTTAGATGTGAGAAGTTAGCATTGATGGAGGGTAGAGTTCTGAAGTGTTAGCGTAGGCTAACGATCTGTTCATGTTCGACTTGGAGATTGGATATTATTCACTTTTATATACCTTTGTAGTAGATGTAAATGACGATTTATATTCGTGTTTGAACTGGATGTCACATTATTAAGGTAAAAAAAAAAAAATATTATTCGGTTTGCAACAGAATCTTTCCTTTGCTAACCACATGCCTATTAGTAGTTAGTGGCTTCAGTCGTTAGAATCTTTTATTTAGCTGGCAGTATTGACGCTCGCTGTATTGCAGTAGTTCGGGTAATGAAGATTTTTGTGATAGTTCGCGTAATGAAGATTTTTGTGAGGTAAGAGCTTAATGAAATGTTTAGGTTATTGTTAAGATTTCTTTTTAGTCAGGGCCATTCTTTTGAATTAATTATTTGAAGACAGGTTGTAAGTTTTTTGAGCTGTCAAATTGCGTTGAGCTAGAGTATTGTGGGTCATTGTTGACATGGTAAGAAAAAGTAAAGATAAAGTAGGCTCAGTACGTTCAGTTTTACTCAGCTGTTTCAGAATCAAATAACGTAGAAGTTTCATCTTCTCAGTCATTCTGCAATTTAAGTACAGGCACATTCATTTAAATAAAGAAGTTTCAGTACTGGTGAAGGATGACACCACCGTCTGGTAAAGACATTACGCATGAAGGGATGCAGATTCAATGGTTCAAATGGCTCTGAGCACTATGGGACTTAACATCTGAGGTCATCAATCCCCTAGAACTTAGAACTACTTAAACCTAACTAACCTAAGGACAACACAGACATCCATGCCCGAGGCAGGATTCGAACCTGCGACCGTAGAGATCGCGCGGTTCCAGACTGAAGCGCCTAGAACCGCTCGGCCACACCGGCCGGCGGGATGCAGGTGGTTTGCAGCTGTCAGCGTGTCTTCGATTGCTACGGCAGGTCCTTTGCAAGGGCAGGAGAACGTCTTCCATAGTATAATATTGCTCCCACCAGCCTGTGTCCGTGACACGCTGCACTTTTCGAGTCGCCGTTCACCTTGATGACGTCGCTTGTGCAGACGACCATAGACCTAGTGTAACAAAAATGTAATTCACCCGAAGAGCATAACACGTTTCCTTTCATCGACGGTCGAATCCCGATATTCCCATGTAATTGACGATGTCGTTGAGTCAACATGTGATTACGTTTGATTGGTCTGCTGCGGAGCCCCATGATCAACAATGTACGATGAACAGTGTGCTGCGAAAAACTTGTGTTGCACCAGCATTGTGCTCTTTCGCCAGAGATGCGACAGATCACCGTCTATCCCACTTTACAGAGTAAACAAGCTTCCGAACCCCACGTTTTGTGAAGATTCGTGAATGTCCGACCATTTAGTGCCTAGTGGTAGTTTCACTGTCCTTCTATCACTTTCTTTCGACCAGCTTCCGCCGTTTTCGAGATAGTCGTTCACAAGCTCTGTGTAATAATAATCTGGTGTTTGTCAAAGTCGCTTAAGCCCATATCTTCGCTAGAGTGATCTCATGTCCGTGTCTGCTCCGCTTACATACTTTTGTTACCGCGTCACGTGCCCGCAACGGCACTAGGCGGCATCCAACATATCGGTGGGTAGTGTAACGTTTGGGTTTATCAGTGTGTATGTAGCAGAAAATTTCGTGAGGTCTCTTGCAGAGGATGCTGTTGTTTATAACAGGGTTGTACCACCAAAAGACTGCACCGATATGCGGGAAGATCAGCAGACGATCGACGTCTCGTGTACAGGCAGCACTTGACCCTTTAATATAAATACAAGGCGTGATTCAGAAGTTTGAAGACTGATTCATTTCTGAGTAGGGGAGCGCGCGCGGACCGGCTCCGCCGGGTGGGAGGAAGTAGTGGGGAGTCTTAGGGAAAGAACTGTCGCTGCGGCAGTTGCCTCCGGAACCCTGGAGAGTGCGCATTGTTTGCAGCGCGAATGCGTGTCATTGACCTCGGTCAAAAAGTGGGAGACGGGGAAATGGAGCAGCACTTTGAGTAGCGTTATGTGATTAAGTTTTGCGTGCGACTGAACAATACATCCACGGAGACTCTCAGTATGATTCAAGAGGCCTTTAAGGAAGAAGCCATGTCCCGTGCAATGGTTTTCATGTGGCACAAACATTTCAAAGATGGCCGCGGCAATGCTGAAGACGAAGACCGCACTGGGACGGCATCATCAAGCCGAATGGATCAAAATGTGGAGAGAGTGCGGGAAGTTTGAAACAATGACCATCATCTTAGTGTGAGTGCTCCGCCGCTTGAGGGATCGAGTTCGCCGCGTCCGCGCGGCGATCAAGGGCGATTGGATTCTCCACCACGACAACGCGCCTGCTCACACGCCGCGCGCCGCCGCCGAAGTTTTGGTCAAGTTCAACGTGACAACACCGTCGCAGCCACCCTACAGCCCCGACTTGATCCAAGTGACTTTTCCCTCTTCCCCCGAATCAAGACAGACCTAAAAGGGAAGCGATTCGACTCCATCGACCCCATCCAGCAGGCTTCGACGACAGCCCTTGACAGCAGGACGCCGGAGGCCTTCCAGAAGGGCTACGAACAGTGGAAGACGCGCTGGCAGCGCTGTGTTGATGCTGAAGGATCATATTTTGAAGAATTTTACTCCGCTGTACTTAAATGTCCAATAAATTTCTATTTCTAAGTCTTGAAACTTTTGAATCACACCCTGTTCACTGTCCAGTCGCATTATTGTGGACAACTGTCAAGAGCCAAAATAAATACCTTTTGGAAATCTGACCGCAGATGATGCTGTATTTTACCGTCTAGTAAGGTCATCCAAAGACCAATATCAGTTGCAAAGCGATTTAGAAAAGATTGCTGTATGGTGTGGCAGGTCGCAGTTGACGCTAAATAACGAAAAGTGTGAGGTGATCCACGTGAGTTCCAATAGAAATCCGTTGGAATTCGATTACTCGATAAATAGTACAATTCTGAAGGCTGTCAATTCAACTAAGTACCTGGGTGTTAAAATTACAAACAACTTCAGTTGGAAAGACCACATAGATAATATTGTGGGGAAGGCGAGCCAAAGATTGCGTTTCATTGGCAGGACACTTAGAAAATGCAACAAGTCCACTAAAGAGACAGCTTACACTACACTCGTTCGTCCTCTGTTAGAATATTGCTGCGCGGTGTGGGATCCTTACAAGGTGGGATTGACGGAGGACATCGAAAGGGTGCAAAAAAGGGCAGCTCGTTTTGTATTATCACGTAACAGGGGAGAGAGTGTGGCAGATTTGATACGCGAGTTGGGATGGAAGTCATTAAAGCAAAGACGTTTTTCGTCGCGGCGAGATCTATTTACGAAATTTCAGTCACCAACTTTCTCTTCCGAATGCGAAAATATTTTGTTGAGTCCAACCTACATAGGTATGAATGATCATCAAAATAAAATAAGAGAAATCAGAGCTCGAACAGAAAGGTTTAGGTGTTCGTTTTTCCCGCGCGCTGTTCGAGAGTGGAATGGTAGGAAGATAGTATGATTGTGGTTCGATGAACCCTCTGCCAAGCACTTAAATGTGAATTGCAGAGTAATCATGTAGATGTAGATGTAGATGTAGATGCACGAAGAGAGCCAAACGAGGTTCTGGGAAGCTCCGACGGAGGTGTGGAGCCATGTCAACTCTAGCGCCGTGTCCATCAGTGCAAAGGCTCTCGGTTGAGGATCCACGACACAAACAGCCCTATTGAGTTGGTCCACAGATTCACGATTGGAATTAAATCTGGGGAGTTCTGTGGTCAGGTGAGTTCAGTGAACACACCTTGGTGCTCTTCGATCCACGTACGTACACTGCGATCTGTGTGACACACTGCATTGTCCTGCTGGTAGGTGACATCGTGCTGAGTAGAAACGGACTGCTTGTAGGGGCAGACGTGGTGTCTGCAAGGATAGGTGCATAATTCTGTCAATACACTGTGCCTTCCGCAATGACAAGATCACAGAGGGAGTGCCAGCAAAACATTCGAAAGCCACAACACACCTTCTTCCGGCATGGACCCTTCTGAAGATTGTTGCTGGGCCGTAAACCCCAACGGTCATCTGTCGTCTAAAAACGCGATCTATCCTCCGAGAAGGTCACCTGTCGCCACTCAGTGGATGTCCAATTTCGGTACTGGCGTGCAAATTCCAGTCTTCGTCTCCGATGAAGAGCAGCCAGCTCAGGTTCCATGGACCAGGCGCCTGCTGCGGAGGTCCGTACGCAACAATGTTTACTGAGTGATCATTGAGGCGACGGTGTTAGTAGCTCCTACGTTTATTTTGGCAGTCAGTAGTTCAACAGGTGCACTTCTATTCCCTAGTACGCATCACCTGAATCGTCGTTCACCGTCGTCATCTATGGCCGGTGGTGCAACCTAGTTGCCTCGGTGCCAGTTTTGGATAGCGCCATTTTGTCAGGCAGCATGCGAACAGTTTACAGACTCAGCCGTTTCGAAAATTCTTCCACAGTTGGCCCGAAAGCCAATGATCATGCCCTCCTGGACGTCAGTGCATTACGCAGTGCACTGTCCTCCGCGCCCCCAGACACGCATTGTGTAAGTAGACTGTTCTGTTTTTTATGTTGGTAACGCCACGTAGCGCTCTGTATGAAAATCACTGACTGTGCAATGTGCAATCTGTGGCTGGTTGGCATAGTTGTAATATTTGCTATTGTAGTGTTGGGTAGTTGGATGCGAACAACGCATTGCGTTGTTCAGTTGGAGGTTATGATGTATCAGGCAGCGTAACGTGCTGTGACAGTGCGAGAGAGAGAGAGAGACAAAGATATTGTTTATTACTCTGTGGCGATCAGCGCTCACATAATTATTCTTAGGATATAGAGCTTTTGCTCTTCTTAAGAGTAATTTTACAAGAGGAGAGCCATATTTGTGATGTAGAAACCGACGTCATTGCGAGTTTTTGATTCACATTGTAAAACATATGTGTATGTGGAAGGAAATCAGTTAATAGAACAATAAAATATTGTTCATTTCAAGAAGGTACGTGATATTCTACACCCAGCGTATACTTCTATTGTGATTTAATAATAAATATCAGCTTGAGAACAGTTCCGACGGGAGCGTTCCGCTCTAGTGAAAGAGTTCGATGTTTTCTTCGGAAAAAAAAGTCGCTTCATGGATCATTCAAATCCACAATAGTACCTGGACATTTCTCAGAACTGAAAGCATTCTGAATGCTATGAAACAGAGCTCCGAAGAATATTTCTCCGTACTTTGGTTACCACTTTCAGCTCAACACGGTATCTGCAGCATCTGGAGCAGATTTCTACAACAGCGGAAGCGTGTAATCGCCATCAGTTTCACACATCGCCCTGTGTACGCTGTATGTGTTTACCCACAACAGTGAACATAAGTTACTCAGACACATAGAAAGACAATACAAGGTGGTGTGGGAAACATTTCAGTATAAAGGTCCTGTAGAGCTAAGCAGTAATTAGCCTAGTAGCAGCAGTAAACAATTTTTTTTTTCAAAGGAGCCATTATAATGTGAGTCGCCAGCAGTGGTGGATGTGGGGAGAGAGATGGCGGAGTTTTGAGAGCGGATGATCTGGACGTGTGTCCATCAGAGAGATTAAATTTATAAGACTGGATATCATGAACTGATATACACTCCTGGAAATTGAAATAAGAACACCGTGAATTCATTGTCCCAGGAAGGGGAAACTTTATTGACACATTCCTGGGGTCAGATACATCACATGATCACACTGACAGAACCACAGGCACATAGACACAGGCAACAGAGCATGCACAATGTCGGCAGTAGTAGAGTGTATATCCACCTTTCGCAGCAATGCAGGCTGCTATTCTCCCATGGAGACGATCGTAGAGATGCTGGATGTAGTCCTGTGGAACGGCTTGCCATGCCATTTCCACCTGGCGCCTCAGTTGGACCAGCGTTCGTGCTGGACGTGCAGACCGCGTGAGACGACGCTTCATCCAGTCCCAAACATGCTCAATGGGGGACAGATCCGGAGATCTTGCTGGCCAGGGTAGTTGACTTACACCTTCTAGAGCACGTTGGGTGGCACGGGATACATGCGGACGTGCATTGTCCTGTTGGAACAGCAAGTTCCCTTGCCGGTCTAGGAATGGTAGAACGATGGGTTCGATGACGGTTTGGATGTACCGTGCACTATTCAGTGTCCCCTCGACGATCACCAGTGGTGTACGGCCAGTGTAGGAGATGTTGGCCCTGTGTGCCTCGGTCGTATGCAGTCCTCATTGTGGCGGTCACCTGCACGGCGCCAAACACGCATACGACCATCATTGGCACCAAGGCAGAAGCGACTCTCATCGCTGAAGACGACACGTCTCCATTCGTCCCTCCATTCACCCCTGTCGCGACACCACTGGAGGCGGGCTGCACGATGTTGGGGCGTGAGCGGAAGACGGCCTAACGGTGTGCGGGACCGTAGCCCAGCTTCATGGAGACGGTTGCGAATGGTCCTCGCCGATACCCCAGGAGCAACAGTGTCCCTAATTTGCTGGGAAGTGGCGGTGCGGTCCCCTACGGCACTGCGTAGGATCCTACGGTCTTGGCGTGCATCCGTGCGTCGCTGCGGTCCGGTCCCAGGTCGTCGGGCACGTGCACCTTCCGCCGACCACTGGCGACAACATCGATGTACTGTGGAGACCTCACGCCCCACGTGTTGAGCAATTCGGCGGTACGTCCACCCGGCCTCCCGCATGCCCACTATACGCCCTCGCTCAAAGTCCGTCAACTGCACATACGGTTCACGTCCACGCTGTCGCGGCATGCTACCAGTGTTAAAGACTGCGATGGAGCTCCGTTTGCCACGGCAAACTGGCTGACACTGACGGCGGCGGTGCACAAATGCTGCGCAGCTAGCGCCATTCGACGGCCAACACCGCGGTTCCTGGTGTGTCCGCTGTGCCGTGCGTGTGATCATTGCTTGTACAGCCCTCTCGCAGTGTCCGGAGCAAGTATGGTGGGTCTGACACACCGGTGTCAATGTGTTCCTTTTTCCATTTCCAGGAGTGTATATATATATATTATGACTTACGAACACTATTAAGGTAAATACATTGTTTGTTCTCTATCAAAATCTTTCATTTGCTAACTATGCCTATCAGTAGTTAGTGCCTTCAGTAGTTAGAATCTTTTATTTAGCTGACAGTATTGGCGCTCGCTGTATTGCAGTAATTCGAGTAACGAAGATTTTTGTGAGGTAAGTGATTCATGAAAGGTATAGGTTATTGTTAGTCAGGGCCATTCTTTTGCAGGGATTATTGAAAGTCAGATTGCGTTGCGCTAAAAATATTGTGTGTCAGTTTAGTGATAATCAGAATAAGTAGAGAGTGAAATGTCTCAGTACGTTCAGTTTTGCTCAGCTGTTTGAAAATCAAATAAGGTAAGAGGTTTATCAGCACAGTAATTCATAAATTTTTCTAAGGGGATGTTTCATATGTCGACCCTGCCAGGATTCGAACCTGGAATCTTCTGATCCGCAGTCAGTGATTTTCATACAGAGCGCTACGTGGCGTTACCAACATAAAAACCTAAACAGCCTACTTACAATTCGAAGGGCTGCCACCTGCCGTCAGCGAGTGGCTAATGCACGTTTACTCTCGAACATATGCTGTGGTCACATTAATGTGACTGAACCGTGTAATTCTAACGCTCTGGGCATGAGTAGGCGAAGAGATCCAGCGATGTTCGGTTGAACGTTTGGCGATAAAGTGCTGGAAACAGGAACAATTGAAAATTAACTAACAAAGTTTAACTATCCGGAGCGATTCACAATAGAATTACCACTCGTAACAAGTTGTGGGCATACAATGCCAAGTTCAGGTTCACTGTAAGGACAAGGAAAAGTAATTCAGCCACGAGACAAGTGTCCTGCAAAACACTCGCTCGACCAGTTCTTGATTACTTCTAGTCTGTCGGATGCTTACTACGCTGGCTTAAGACCAGGGATATAGGCTATCCAACGAGGAGCGGTACATTTCCTCCCGGGTTCGCTTTGTGAGCGCGAAAGCGTTTCGTAGATGCTCAACTAACTGCAATGGCAGACACGCTATAAGAATGGCGTTGTGGATCACGAGAGGGTTACTGTTAAAATTCCGAAAGCGTACGTTCCTATAAGAGGTATTATAAGTGCTAAGGAGGCTTTAAGCCCGTGTGGTTCATGGGTAAAAGAAAGAGTGGGGGGCGGGGGGGGGGGGAGTATTACAGAGCTGCTTCGGGAATTAAAATGGGATCAGTGGAGGGAAGGTGATGTCCCTTTCGACGAGCACTGTTGAGAACATTTAGAGTACCGACGTTTGAGGCTGATTGCAGAACAATTCTACTGCCGCCAACGCACATTTCGCTTAAGGACCATGGAAATAAGGTTAGAGAGATTAGGACTTTTACGGAGGCATAGAGGCAGTAGTTTTTTCCTCGCTCTATTTCTGAGTGGAACATAAATGTTGTGGTACACGGCACCCTCCACCACGTCCCGTTCGGTGGCTTGCGGTGCATGTACTTAGATGCAGATGTAGATGTAGATCTAAAGAGAGTACGATAGTACTACCAGAAGAAAGGTGGCTTGCAGAGTGTAGATGCAGATGAAGTCAAAGCCTATTATATTTCAACTTGATTGAGGGAGAAACGTGGCGTTCCTTGTTAAGAGTGAAATAGTTAGGAGATTAATATTGCTAAATGCCGTTTATTGCCCTCCACGGCTCATGCAGACAGTCGGCAAGTTACTTTTCTCCTGTGGACTTTCCATCGCGTTTTCTTGTCGCTTAGAAATCGTAACTCTAACACTTGCAATGACTGCAAATCACGAGTGTTGGAACTTAAATGGTGGCGAATATTTATTCACAACCGACACAAAAGAGTTACATGTATGCACCTGTTAGTGTCCTTCAATGTAGTCACCAGCGTTGTGTAGAATCCGGTGCCAGCGATGTGGAAGGCGTATTACACCGTTATCAGGGCCTGTTCTGTTGATGGTGCAAATGGAGTGGCCTACTGCGATTCGAATCTTTGGAACAGTTCTGAAGCGAATGCCACGTAGTGGTTCCTTCATCTTTGGAATCAAATCAAAGTCACAAGGAGTATAGTGGATGGTTCAGTACTTCCAAGTCCCATCGTCCGAACAGAGCAGCCACAGCTTGAGCTGTATGCGCCATCGCATTGTCGTTCAAAGTGATGGGTGGGTTGCGCAGAAAGTGTCGCCGCTTCTTTCGGAAAGCTGGTTGCAGGTGATACTCCAAAAATGAACAGTAATTCTGTGCATTGACGGTCTGCCGTGGAGGAACGTAATGCGTTAGGATAACATCATCACAGCCGTACACAAGGATCACCATAGCTTTAGACCGTTCCACTCACACCATCAACAGAACGGGCTCTGCTAACGGTATACTCGGACTTCCACATCGCTGGCAAAGGCTTCTACACAACGCTGGTGACTGCTTTGAAGGACAGTAACAGGTGCAAACATGTAACTCTTTTGTACCGGTTGTGAATAAATAGTTGCCACTATTTAAGTTCCAACCCTCGTGCATTAGTAGTGAACAGACATCATACCGTCGAAAATCACTGCCCTTGTGAGCTTCATGGTGAAAGTATCAGTCCCTCATGTTGTTTTGAAACTGGACATCAAAGGCGAATAAGGTCGTCTGCTAAAATTACTGATTTAGAAAAGTGCCACTTATTTATGAAGCATATGAAATGGTGCAAATGGCTCTGAGCACTATGGGACTTAACATCTATGGTAATCAGTCCCCTAGAACTTAGAACTACTTAAACCTAACTAACCTATGAAGCATATAGCGACTACCGTAGACTACTAGGATGAACTCAAAACTGTCTTCTCGACACGCGCTAGCAAAGAACACAGTTATTTTTTTTAGTACTGTTCAATAGCCCACCTTGCTGTCACGACTAGGGAATGAAAGATGTAAAAAAATTAGAAGAAAACCTGTGATACTGGTGAAGTAATAGATCTCGTGTGTCAAGCATATCGCAGTTCGTTATTTTAATTTATTGACCTGCCAACAAGGCATTTCACTCTCTTAATAGCCAGTTTTTAACGTCGAAACGAACTATGTTATCTTACTGAACCTTAGCAGCATCGTGTCCCTTTAGAGAATGTAAGTTAAGGTACATGTTGTGAAGTGTTATCAGAGAAATAGTCGGAGGCTTCACAAGATTGATATGGAGAAAACAGATGATTGTGTAAAGCGGTCAGAACTAAACGGAACAATACGTGCTCGAACAAGTCAGTTAAGTCGACGTTATTCTTCGGATTTAGTGAAATCAGTGGGAGGTATAGGAGGGAGGTATAGGAACTGGAAGACCTTTCCGCAAAACAGAAAGCATGCTACCACATTTTGCACAACATCGTAACAGTCAAATGAGAGCAGTAACAGTGAAATGAGAAATTTAACGATTAAATATGTGACTTTCCTCGTTTGTACGTAGGAGCCCAAAAGAAATGACACATGCACAGACAGGAAGAGCTAGAAAGACACTGGATGAATGTATCTACGTTTTAAAAGCAATTCCTGTTTGACTTCGTGTAGGTGGGCACCACTGCATAAATCATCATTTCCACCAGGCTGTTACTTCAAAATACTACGTTATTAAGCATTACTAACGAAAAGAAGAATAAAAAAAGACCTCCATTCACAGACTGTATGGCCTGAGAGAAAGCCATAGACAGTGTAATGTGCAACAGGCTTCAAATTTCTGATAAAAGATAAAGTACAACGACAGATGGGTAAGCTACAGCGTAAGTAAAATGTTTAAATGAACATAATGAAAGTGAAAAATCAAGAAAAACAAGTTCACTTCAAGAAAAGTGTGGTTATTATTTATTAGGGCTATTATTGAAATTGTGTATCGAATGAACGAATGAAAGAAAATTTCTGAATAATAAAAAAACTGTAAGTCAGACGGTTAAGCATGCTGGCATTTGCAAACAACGTAGCGCTTGTGACTGCATCGATCGCGGTGGCATTCGTGTAAGACTCCAGATTCGTATATGGAAGGACGGTGCTTTAAATCCGAGTCTTGTCAGCCAAGTTTAGATTGTCCGTGGTATACTTAAATCGCTTTAGGCTGCTGCCGGGATGAATGATTTGTAAAGTACATAGCTAATGTCCTCCTCCATACTTCCTCACTCGCTAATTACTTAGTCGTCGATGGGACGTTAAATCCTAATCCTTCTCCTGTTCAAAAGGATATAGATTATCGGGACGATATGGATTAAGAGTAAACAAAACTAAGAGATGAACACTAGCGGCACCGATGATAGCAGTTTCTTCTGTATACAAAAATTGTGCATTATACGACAAAAGATGGGAAAAACCTTTCTATTTTAAACACAATATGGCGGAGGCAACCAGAATTAGACCAGGAAAATACAGTTTTCTTCAACTGAAGACCTCTACTGGTATGATCAGTGATGTGGAATAGAGAAAAGCCTCATACTGTATGTTAAGCCCTTTTTTGGTTATCATTAGTGCTCTGGTTTGATGTGGCCCGCCACGTATTACTATCCTGTACCAGCCTCTTCTTCTCAGAGTAGCACTTGCAACCAACGTCCATAATTATTTGTTGGATGTATAATATTTCAATCTCTGCCTTCGCCTGCGTATCCCTCAAGTAGCCTGAAAGATAATCCTTGATGTCGTTACACATGTCCTGTCAACCTGTCCATTCCTTTTGAAAATGTTTTCACATTTTTCTCTCCTCGTAGACTGCGCGGAGAACTTCTTCCATCTAATTTTCAACATCTTCTTATGCCATCACACAACTTCGATTCTCAGATTTTCCAGTTTTTCCATAGTCCATTAGGCAGAGAACCCAGATTGAAGTCCCGATCCGGCACACAGTTTCAATCTGCCAGAAAGTTACATACAAGCGCAAACACACTGCAGAACGTAAATTCGTTTTGGAATCCATTATTAAGTTCCATACAATGCTCTGGCCCATGCTAGCAATGTTGATATTTTTAAGAATATCCGAAATCCGATACATCGATATTTAAAAGAAGTATGATTATCAGCTCTCGACATACCGGAAAAAGTATCGATATACGGATATATTGTCGGAAGTAATATCGACGTACCCGCCTACAAAAATTTCGGCTGCACACTAAATATTCTGCCGGCTTTAGAGCTGTATATTTAATTACTGATGTATTATTAGATACTTCGTAAATCAACAAACTAGCAGCTTGCCTATCCTCTTAGAACAAGAAGTGAAAGGAAAACGATGCACGCTCAAGCTTGGCAATAACCACTTTGCTAACAAGGGTAACTGCACGCAAGGTGTCTGACGGGTCCATCGTTCGGTTTCGTCACGTATCGGGTTTGTCCGAAGCACTTCATTGTGACTCCCCTGGTTTCTTCGTATCTGCAAACGCCAGCGACATTGCAGTTGTAGGGTCAAAATTGCGCGGTGAAGCTAAGCGTTGCAGTTTCACTTGGTAGCGCCGTGCGACGATTACATCAGCATTTCCCGTCACACATCTCCGCCCACCACAATGACCACTCTTGTCATTTAGATTTTTTTTCATCATTTTAAGTAACTGTTTTTGAGGAATGTCGATGTGAAGAAATAGTACACTAGATGCGTTTTTTTTTTTTTTTTTTTTTACGCAACAGGTGTGTTGTTTCCTATCCGGCCGCGGTGGTCTTGCGGTTAAGGCGCTCAGTCCGCAACCGCGCGACTGCTACTGTCGCAGGTTCGATACCACCATCCACCCCCTCCTCCTCCCAGTGCCTTCGGAGTTCTTCTTTTGTGCCACATATAACAGCTGCACACAGTCACTGAAACAGATTGGACGAGTCGCGTGAAGTTGGCACACCTTTTTCGAGAAATATAAATTTTTTTCAGAGTTCTTGATAGATATGCCATAGTTCTAGAGTTCTTTGTACAAAATTTCAATAGTTCTGCAGAATTTAGCGAAGAAAACAACAAAATTCGAAAAAATTTTCGTATCGAAAACGTTCTTTGACAATTTCCGCAAAATGTAAATAAGTACAAGAGTTCTGAGCACAGTTCTGGACAGAGCTCCAAGAGTACTTTCGAAAATCCAAGTAACATTTTTTTGTGCAGCTAATAGTTTACGAGATAATTGCATTTTAATGAGAAAATCTTTTCACTTACTGTGAAGTTGGCACCCTTTTTTTTAGAAATATATATTTTTTTCAGATTTCTTGATAGATATGGCATAGTTCTAGAGTTCTTTGTACAAAATTTCAATAGTTCTGCAGAATTTAGCGACGAAAACAATATTCGAAAAAAGTTTCGTATCGAAAACATTCTTCGTCAATTTTCGCAAATTGTAAATAAGTACAACAGTTCTGAGCACAGTTCTGAACAGAACTCCAAGAGTTCTATCGAAAACCCCACTAACATTTTTTTGTGTAGCTAATAGTTTACGAGATAATTGCAATTTAAGGAGAAAATCTTTTCACTTACTGTGAAGTTGGCACCCTTTTTTTCAGAAATGTATATTATTTTCAGAGTTCTTGATAGATATGGCATAGTTCTAGAGTTCTTTGTACAAAATTTCAATAGTTCTGCAGAATTTAACGAAGAAAACAACAATACTCGAAAAAATTTCGTATAGCAAACATTCGTTATTAATTTTCGCAATAAGTAAATTCGGACAACAGTTCTGAGGGCAGTTCTGAACAGAACCCCAATAGTTCTATCGAATATCCTAATTACAATTTTTTGTGCAGCTTACACGTTACGATATAATTGCAATTTAATTAGGGAACCTCTTCACTTACTGTGAAGTTGGAATCCTTTTCTTCAGAAATATATATATATATATTTTCAGAGTTCTTGATAGAAATCTCATAGTTCTAGTGTTATTTGTACAAAATTTGAATAGTCCTGCAGAATTTAGCGAAAAAAACAACAATACTCGAAAAATTTTTCGTATCGAATACATTCTTTGTCAATTTTCGCAAAAAGTAAATTCGTACAACAGTTCTGAACAGAACACCAAGAGCTCTATCGAAAATCCTAATAACATCTTTTTGTGGCGATGATTGTTTATACGGTAACTGCTTTGATGTTAGACCCACTCTCTCCACAGAAAAAGTAAATTCGTTCAACAGTTTTGATGAACAGTTCTGGTTAACACGTCAAGACTTCTATCTATAATCATAATAACATTTTTTGTGGTTGTAATAGTTCGTATGGTAACTGATTAATTGTGGGGCACTCTTACTCAAAAAACAAAAATTATGCCTGTTCGTATGCTCTGATGCCAGCTCTGGATAGCATTGTAAGAGTTCTATCGAAAAAACTAGTAACATATTCTGTGCAGGTAATTGTTTACGTAGTAACTGCCTTTATTAAGGAATGCTTATGAGTATTTCCCGTGAAGTTTGAACCCCTTTTACGATAAATATAAATTTTTTTCACAGTTCTTGATATATATGCAGTAGTTCTAGATTTCCCTGCTCAAAACACGAATAGTTCTACAGAATTTCGGGAAGAAAACAATAACTCGGCAAAATTTTGGTATGGTAAAAAATTATTTGTCAGTTTGGAAAAAATAAATTTGTATAACAGTTCTGTTGGCAGTTCTGGATAGCACCGGAAGAGTTGCTTTGAAAATAAGAACATTTTTGTGGCGATAATAGTTTATACAATAATTGTTTTAATCTGATACTCACTTTATCTAATATAGCAACATTCGTAGAATAGTTCTGATGACAGTTCTGAATATCACCCACAGAGTTCTACCAAAAACTATAATAACATTATTTGTGACGATGACATTATATGAGATAATTAATGTGGGACTCACTTTTGTCATGTAAAAGTAATAAATTCGTACAAAAGATCTGACGGCATTTCTTAATACGACCCTAAGAGTTCTACCGACAACTGTAATAACATTTTTTGTGGGGATAACAGTTAATGAGATAATAGCATTTTCGAGAGACCCACTTGGTCTACATTATAATAAATTGGCACAACCCTTTTGCTGCCAGTTCTGCATAGCACCGAAAGAGTTCTTTTAAAAACCCTCATAACATTTTTATGGTGCCAGTAGATTATGAAATAGATTGTGTGTTCACTCTGCAGTGGGTGTGCGCCGATGTGAAACTTACTGGCAGATAAAAACTGTGTGCCGGACCGGGTCTCTAACCCCAGGCTGTGACGAAAGAATATCGTCACAATATCCTTTCGTCCAGGAGTGCTTCTTCTGCAATTTTCGTAGGACAACTTCTACGAAATTGGGAACGCAGGAGATGAAGTACTGCTGGAAGTACAGCTATGAGTACGATCGTAAATTCTCACTTTTATTTTGGAAAACCGAAAATCGAAAACCGGATGTATATTCTACTAAATACAAAAAGTCTAAATGTTCAGCACTATACAAATGCCAGTACACCTTCTTAAGACTGACTGTAGTAACTGTAGGTGGAAGCGTGGGATGTGCACGCTTAGATGATTCAAGGAGAGAAGGCTCCTCAGTGCAAAACAAACAGATGGCTGAGAGAGCAGATACATTCACACGCGCCACTAACCAGATGGTGTCACACCTGTCGAGAATCGCACCAGAGGTACAATGAGCTATGGTGGAGTGCTGTTGGCGTGGTTACTATGCAACTTACTTGATGGGCATCAATACACCGTTATATTAATGTACAATACTTGAGAAACAATGTCATTCACACACTCCGAGTTCCTTATCACTCAGTACTAGACTAAATTACCGGCCTGGTGATAAGCAGCCTATGTACCTCACCGACTACACATCTTCGTGTTATAAGAAAAAAAAAGAGAAAAATACCAAGGGACACAAAATATGAATCCGGATAAACCGGAAATCCGGATTATTGAGGACCAAATAAACGAGGTTCTTATTTACAAATTTCGAACTTCTTATTAACTTTAATACTGTATCCCCTCAACATTATAACACCTCTATCAGTCATGTATTGAATTAGGATTTAAACAGACTACTTAGTTCGTTTGTACGATATATTCAGTAAATATACTTACATTTCTATACTTTGTAAAGACTTTTATCTCTCGCTGTAGTGTAACTCATCAAACTTCCACACTTCCTTTCTAACTAGAACAAATGTTTGCAACAATATTAACGACATCAATTTCAAATTTATTCGTTACACACAGCACATGTTTTTATGTATCCTAGCGGCTGGTGATGTTGCAACATATCTTTCATCCATGAGGGTCCTGGGCATATTTTTAGCTGTTAGTGGGTCCTGGATGTCATGAGAGCTCAAAACAATTACTGTTTTACGTGATAAAATTCATCTGGTTTTTCATGATTCTAAAAATATACACTTCATGTGTGCCTTTCATTGTTGTATGTATGATTCAGTATCGACGCTAATGCTCTCTTGATGAGATATGAGCCGATTGCTCGTTTTTATCCACTGTGCCCTTTCGTATTTCATTTCAGCGATTAGTTTATTTGTTTATCAACGTAGTAAGTAGTACAAAGCTAATCCAGAGTGTAAACTGCACTTAAATTCTGTTTGAACTGTTTAATAGTCAGTGTCCGCTGTCTGAACGTCAAATATCAGATTAATACACTGCGCCTGGTTGCGTTATTTTATAGGAATTTTATTATTTTAAGTGGGAAGTACTAGATAATGTTGAAGAAATTCGAAGCATTTTGTTCGAAGAGCATAATATTGTTCGAAATTTACCTGTACCAATAGGTGCAGCCAAAGCAGCATTTGTGATGCTGTAATTACCTCATAGATAACGATATTTGTCTATTGTAGTTTTATATTCCAATCAGAATTTTGAGAACATCAAAGCCTCATTTCAGCGTGAGAGAGGGGTAAAATCAATAGATGATATTGAATTGAAAGCCTTCATCAGTCTCTTGTTTTTAATTGTTGTTAACAAAAGTAACAGATAAAGCCTGGAAGATCTGTGTGGAACTGATGGTGATGGCATTAAAAAATTTCACCTCGCAAACGAACATAAAACGTTTCAAATTTATTCTGGAGAGCCTTAGATTTTACAGTCGCGCTATTCGTGATGAAAGGAGACAATTAGACAAGCTAACAGCTATTCGGGAAATATTTACTGTGTTTGTACGCAACTACCACAAATCTTACACCCTTGGAGAAAATGTTACAGTAGGCAAGAAGCTGGAAGGATTCTGTGGAAGGTACAGTTTTCGCCAATGTGTATCAATCAAAACAAACGAGTATGGATTCTTAAGTGTGGATTCTTAAGTATTTTACCTGTACAATTTGGAAATATACGCTGTGTTGCAACCAGAAGGATTTACCAACTGAGCAATAAACAATTTGATGTTGTTCTGTGACTGTGTAAACCTATATATCAGTCAGGTCGAAATGTGAAAGCGGACAACTGGTTTACTAGTACTGGAATGATAATAGAGCTATGAAGGGAGAGTTTTTCTTTTGTTGGCATGATGAAGAAAAACAAGCGTGGAGATTTCTCTAGAGTTTGCTATCAGTAAAAGAAGGGCTGCCCACATTTCCTTTTTTGACTTCCACAAGACTGAACTCTAGTTTCCTCCGTACCTAAAAGGGGAAGTGAGTGATCCAGGCATCACGTTTGCATGAAGATAATTCGATAGATGCTGACATTGTAGATAAACGGAAGCCATCCACCGTAAATTTTAAAATAGCGTTAAGTGTGGTATTTTCACAGCGGATAAGCCGAATGCTTTGTACAACGCTGCAAGAAATGTGCGCCGCTGGTCAATGGTTGTATTCTTGTAATGATCAGTACAGTTGGAATCTATGCACAAGTGATTTATTGTGGCAACAGGAAGAATTGTATCAAAAGGAAAGGGTTCCTGAATCAGCTTTGTTATACAATGTTGTTTTCTTCGCTAAATTCTGCATAACTATTGAAATTTTGTACCGACTACTCTATAACTATGGCTTATCTATCAAGAACTCTGAAAAAAATATATATTTCTGAAAAAAAGGGTGCCAGCTTCACAGTAGGAGCTCTTATGGGGTTCTTAATTAAGTTGCAATTACCTCTTAAACTATTACCTGCACTAAAAAATTCTACTAGGAATTTCGATAGAACTCTTCACGTGGTGTCCAGAACTGTCATCAGAACTGTTGTACGAATATATTTATATTTTCTGTAGAGAAAGTGTGTCCCACATTAAATCAATTTATCACAAACTATTATCGCCATAGAAAAATGTTATTAGGATTTTCGATAGAGCTCTTGGGGTTCTGTTCAGAACTGTCCTCATAACTGTTGTACAAGTTTAATTTTTGCGAAAATTGACAAAAAATGATTTCGATAGAAAATTTTTTTCGAGTATTGTTGTTTTCTTCCCTAAATTCTGCAGAACTATTGAAACTTTGTACAAATAACTCTAGAACTATGGCATACCTGTCAAGAACTGTGAAAGAAATATACATTTCTGAAGAAAAGGGTGCCAACTTCACAGTAAATGAAAAGATTTTCTCCTTAAATTGCAATTATTTCGTAAACTATTAGCTGCACAAAAAAATGTTAATTGGGTTTTCGATAGAACTCTTGGAGTTCTGTTCAGAACTGTGCTCACAACTGTTGTACTTATTTACAATTTGCGAAAATTGACGAAGAATGTTTTCGATACGAAAATTTTTTCGAATATTGTTTACGTCGCTAAATTTTGCAGAACTATTGAAATTTTGTACAAAGAACTCTAGAACTATGGCATATCTATCAAGAAATCTGAAAAAAGTATACATTTCTGAAAAAAAGGGTGCCAACTTCACAGTAAGTGAAAAGATTTTCTCATTAAAATGCAATTATCTCGTAAACTATTAGCTGCACAAAAAAATGTTACTTGGATTTTCGAAAGAACTCTTGGAGCTCTGTTCAGAACTGTGTTCTGAACTCTTGTACTTATTTACATTTTGCGGAAATTGCCAAAGAACGTTTTGGATACGAAAATTTTTCGAGTATTGTTGTTTTCGTCGCTAAATTCTGCAGAACTATTGAAATTTTGTACAAAGAACTCTAGAACTATGCCATATCTATCAAGAACTCTGAAAAAAAATATATCTTTCTGAAAAAAAGGGTGCCAACTTCACAGTAAGTGAAAAGATTTTCTCATTAAAATGCAATTATCTCGTAAACTATTAGCTGCACAAAAAAACGTTACTTGGATTTTCGAAAGAACTCTTGGAGCTCTGTTCAGAACTGTGCTCAGAACTCTTGTACTTATTTACATTTTGCGGAAATTGCCGAAGAACGTTTTCGATACGAAAATTTTTTCGAATATTGTTGTTTTCTTCGCTAAATTCTGCAGAACTATTGAAATTTTGTACAAAGAACTCTAGAACTATGCCATATCTATCAAGAACTCTGAAAAAAATGTATATTTCTCGAAAAAGGGGTGCTAACTTCACACGAATGATTGGACGTGGTGAAAGCTCAAAAAGTAGTAAGACTCCTTCACACAGTGAAAGTAAAATTATGTCCTACTACAATTCCGAAAGAACAACGTCTAATCTTTTCCGAAAATTGCGAAAGAAATGCAATACAGAATAAAAATATCGGCACTCGATATTATCATTTTGATATCGATTTGTCGATATATCGGGCGTGAGGGGAGGGGGGGGGGGGGGGGAAGGGAATATCTCTGACATAAATCAATTTTTCTTGGAAAAATGTAGATATATCGATATTTTATCAACAACCGTAGCCCATGGCTATGGTCTAGGGATCTCGCTTCATGCGCCAGGCGAGCTGGTTCTGCCCGTTTCTGCCTCTACCGTGGCCCCGCGAGAGCTTCTTTGCTTCCCTTCAGTGTCGTGCAAGTCCTTTTGTGCATCGCTCGTTCTTTGTCTCTCAACGTCTTGTATTTGTGACCCGATTTTGACGCGGCGGTGTCTTGCACCATGACGTCGTCAATGGCTCCCAGCAACATGCCACTAACAGGTACCGTCAGTTTTAATGCCGACAAGTCCACGTAACATGTTCAGCCAAGTTCGTTAGAAATTCATGATTGGTTTGTAGAGACGATCAAGTTTATTCCAGAAATGGGTTCACACGGCAAACTTCGATTCTGAACTTATGTGTTTTATGTCAATTTTCTAGACCTGCTTCAGGTTGCCAGGCTCCTTTTGCAGCACTGACAACAAGTCCAGTTCACTCACTGCGATGGTTCTAATACTACGGTTATTCTGATGAACGTGGAGGTACAACATACAAGTGTCAGGGCGTATAACCTCCCGCCCAAAGTTGTGAGAGTTTCCTCAAGTCTGTGCTGCTTCCGTTTGGGTTCATAAGGAATATACGGCGGGAGAGCTGGTCCGCAAAACATCTTTTACAAGTTTATAGTGGTGTTGGGTCCTTGGACGTGGTGGTAAAACGGAACATTCTCTCTCATTTGCGGGTGTGTGGATACCGGATACATACGACTTACACAGGACAAGTAGGAATCTGTTTTACATGCAAAAACTGCCAGCGTCGTGTCACGGTCTTAAAATCCACTTATGGACATCGTAACCAGCTAACTTAAGCGAACCTCGTTCCCTAAGTGACAGTCACTGTGCGTAACCAAGTTCCTGAGGGGCGGCGCGAGTTGCTACTTTATGGTCCTAGTGAAGTTCCGCCGTTAACCTCGCGTAGGGACTTCGCTGCTGTAAGTTCCACGTCACCGGCACTTCCACTTCAAAACAAACGTTGATACACGCACTGCCCAAAAGATTCAGTTGGAGAAGCCCTCCCTCCTCACTAAATTTAGACCGGATGATAACATGTTAGCTGCTGTTCAAGATTCCGAAGCTTCCAGCACCCTGTAACTTATTACTATCTTTACGACGTTTCTCATCGAGCCATATACGTCATCTTGCATTTCTAGCTGCTTCTCTCACACAAATAATGATAAAAATTCAGAAATTCAGGGTCGCCACCAGTCCAAGCCGTTCCTAACCACTTAGAAAAAACGGAGCTGGAAAATTATTAGTTTAATTACTTTAATAATTTAATTACAACTATGCAAATTTCTTTAAGTAGCCAGATAAATATCACTCCATGTCGTGCATGAAGCACCTTGATTAATTCAGGATTGGAAATCGGAGTAAGTGGGTAAGATCAACACCACAGAATTTTTCTTTCACGTAGATTATTTATTGTATCTAACTATTCGGTTGCACATCCTAACTACACATAACTGGTGCCTGACTGGAAATATTTAAGTAAGAATTATGTGAGAAGGTAACAGAGCACAATTTTACTACAGCAAGAAGAAACACAGAAAACGGGGGTGGGAGACAAAGATACTATCATCTCCTTTGCATTCATACCATAAAAATATCTCAGTGAGATTCGGATTAGGATTCTACGCGTGCACTATTCTGAACAGAGGTTTAACCAATGCACGAGGTTGTGCGATAATTATTCAACATACTAACTGCATCTGCTGCTTGCAAACGGCCGAACTAGAGCACGTGGTGCATTCCGAGTCAAACTGTTGTGCTGCCTTTGTAGAAAGTGTACGAAAGAGCGGATATTCTTGCAGAAATTATAGCTCATTAAACAAGCAAACTGTTAAAATAAAGCCTATTGTCGTGCCGTGGTGGACCAGAAGGGTTATTGATTACCAAACACGTGGCACAAAATCGACACACAAAGACAAAAGCAACTTCCACATTTTTAACTCAAACGCCCAGAAATCGGCTGTTTAAAGCAATATAATTATGGCACATTCTGAAAAAATAATTCACTTCACACGCTTCAGTTAAGCTGAAGTTCTTAAGTATTTCAACAGTTAAACATGACGAAGTCCTAACTCAACCTGCTTCCTATCACCTGGAAACACCCCCCCCCCCCCCCCCCCCCCCGATCCGTACTCACCAACTCACCAAGCGTTCACTGAGGAGCGCCGCTTTCTCTTTCGAGATTACCTAGCTCCCCGTGCAGCGGAAGCTACCAGAGGGGTAGCCCTCTGTCACCAACCTCACACACAAAAACAGCCTTCGACTAAGATGGGTTAACCTCTCTGTTCAGGTATTGGAAACCTAAGTTGGTCATCCTGTGCTTTCCTTCGAAAGACAAGCTGCTCCCAGCAGACGATGACCAACTCAGCGTTTCCCACAAAACAAAACCGAAACCCCGCATTAAAACAAACATTTAATATTTAATAGGCCTTATCTGAGTGCTCACTCTTTCTGGAAGACTTCATGAATTGAGCTAAAATCAGGTAGTAAAATGAATAAGTTGTACCGAATGTGACAAGCGTCTTATGAAACGACTTCACAGAGACGTTTCAGCCCCTTCCGACGTATCTCCCGAGACCGAGACCGTCTCTTCGGGATCGCATGAGGATGAACCTGTTCCGGAGCTCCGTACTATATCAATGGTCTTGCCGGGAATTCCAGAGTCTGTAATGCACTCCCACCCTTCTTCTGTGGCCCCGGATGGGGAAAGCATGCCACAGGCCGCTGCTGATTAGATCCAGATCAACACAAGTACGCCAGTGGAACACGTGGTGACGGTACCAGATATACAGTCGGTTTTCGCTTCCGTTGATTCTCCGGAGCCGCACCGCCCACCTGTGCAAGACTGAGGTGTCTCCTCTACAACTGATACTGCCGTAGGATCGGTATTGCCTCACGTGTTCCAACGTTCCTATGGAATCTAAACTCATCTTCCCCGAGGTCGGCTTCTACAAGTTTTTCCATTCGTCTATAAGGAATTCGTGTTAGTATTTTGCGAACGTGACTTATTAAACTGATAGTTAGGTAATTTTCACACCTGTTAGCACCTGCTTTTGTTTGCTACTGGATTTATTATATTCTTCTTGAAGTCTGAGGGTATTTCGCCTGTCTCATACATCTTGCTCACCAGATGGAAGGATTTTTTCGTGGCTGGCTTTCCCAAGGCTATAAGTCGTTCTAATGGAATGTTGTCTACTCCGGGGGCCTTGTTTCGACTTAGATCTTCTACTGCTCTGTCAAATTCTTCACGCAGTGTTTTATCTCCCATCTGATCTTCATATACCCCCTCTTCCACTTCCATAATATTGCGCTCAAGTACATGGCTCTTGTATAGACCCTCTATATACCACCTTTCTGCTTTCCATTCTTTGCTTAGGGATGGTTTTCCAACCGAGCTCTTGATATTCATACAGGCCGTTGTCTTTTCACCAAAGGTCTCTTTAATATTACTGTCGGCAGCATCTATCTTATCCCTAGTGATACATGCTTCAACAGCCTGACATTTTTCCTCCAATCTTCCCTGCTTAGCCGCGCGGGATTAGCCGAGTGGTCTCGGGCGCTGCACTTAGGGACTGTGCGGCTGGTCCCAGGGGACGTTCGAGTCCTCCATCGGGCATGGGTGTGTTTGTTCGTCCTTAGGATAATTTAGGTTAAGTAGTGTGTAAGCTTAGGGACTGATGACCTCAGCAGTTAAGTTCCATATGATTTCACACACATTTGAACATTCTTCCCTGCTTAGCCATTTTGCACTTTCTGTCGATCTCATTTTTGAGACGTTTGTAATCATTTTCGCCTACTTCATTCACTGCATTTTTATGTTTTCTCCTTTCATCAATTTAATTCAGTATCTCTTTCGTTACCCATGGATTTCTACTAGCCCTCGTCTTTTTACGTACTTGATCCTCTGCTGCCTTCACTATTTCATCTCTCAAAGCTATCCATTCTTCTTCTACTGTATCTCTTTCCGCTGTTCTTGTCAATCGTTCCCTAATGCTCTCTCTGAAACTCTCTACAGCCTCTGGTTCTTTCAGTTTATCCAGGTTCCATCTCCTTAAACTCCCACTTTTTTGTAGTTTCTTCAGTTTTTGTTTACACTTCATAACCAATAAATTGTGGTCAGAGTCCATATCTGACCCTGGAAGTGTCTTACAATTTAAAACCTGGTTCCTAAATCTCTGTCTTACCATTATATAATCTATCTGAAACCTTCCAGTGTCTCCAGGCCTCTTCCACGCACACAACCTTCTTCCATCATTCTCAAACGAAGTGATTAAGTTATGCTCTGTGCAAAATTCTACCAGGCAGCTTTCTCTTTCATTCCTTAACCGAATTCAGTATTTACCTACTACTTTCCCTCCTCTTCCTTTTCCTACTATCGAATTCCTGTCCCCCACGACTATTAAATTTTCGTCTCCCTTAACTATAATTTCTTTTATTGCATCATAATATTCTTCAATCTCAAAATGGCTCTGAGCACTATGGGACTCAACTGCTGTGGTCATAAGTCCCCTAGAACTTAGAACTACTTAAACCTAACTAACCTAAGGACAGCACACAACACCCAGCCATCACGAGGCAGAGAAAATCCCTGACCCCGCCGGGAATCGAACCCGGGAACCCGGGCGTGGGAAGCGAGAACGCTACCGCACGACCACGAGATGCGGACAAGCTCTTCAATCTCTTCATCATCTCGAGAGCTAGTTAGCACTGACTTTTTTTTATTTGTTGAAATATTGTGAAGCTGCTGAACTACAGCAACGAACAAAATTATAAATTGTAAAGTGACTGCAGTGTTAAACTTTCGATGAAAGTCTGCAATTTCTTAGTTGATTTGTTTGAAAGTTATTTACCTACTACTTTCCCTCCTCTTCCTTTTCCTACTATCGAATTCCTGTCCCCCACGACTATTAAATTTTCGTCTCCCTTAACTATAATTTCTTTTATTGCATCATAATATTCTTCAATCTCTTCATCATCTCGAGAGCTAGTTAGCACTGACTTTTTTTATTTGTTGAAATATTGTGAAGCTGCTGAACTACAGCAACGAACAAAATTATAAATTGTAAAGTGACTGCAGTGTTAAACTTTCGATGAAAGTCTGCAATTTCTTAGTTGATTTGTTTGAAAGTTATTTTTGCGTGAACCTTCTTGTCGTACTTCAAAGTCCGTGTGGCGTGTTTCGTGAACGTCACGCAACATTTGGGTGAGCGCTGCTTTCTAAGATCATTGAACGACTGGATGTAGTAACCAGAGTCCATCTGTAGATCAGGAACTGTATAGGACGTGAAAATTATTCGAGTTGGACTGATGAACCTCTGGTTGCTTTCGTGTGACAAACCTGTAACAAAAACCCTAACAAGTTGCACCAATAATAGTTTTCCGATAAATGCGGACTTGATAACCATTTGTAACTTGTTTTGGAGTCAATAAAGTCTAGTTAGTTGATCTTTAATTATTTTCATGCAAATTATTTAGTATCCCGAAAATCCGAAATTTCTACTTACTTTCACATGTTGCCTCCAAGCTTGAGTAGGTAATTTAGTCGTATTTCTTTCAACGCTGCTTTTGTCGGCTGAACCGGTATCTGCCATCGCAGAGTGAAGTGGCAGACAACAAGCAGCCTGCCGTGATAGGCGGACTGAACTATTAGAAGTGACGAAGTTATAACCAACAACATCGCAAAAGGAAGACACCGAATGCTAGATTTCCAGGCCTTGCATGTTTGCTCCTGCACTTGATGGCTGGTTTCTATTCCATGAAGAATTGATAAGGATGGGAATCGCAATCTCGGCAATAATTTGTAACTTATTAGTCACATCATATTTCGATTAGCTAAAAACGAGTAAAAATATTGTTGTACCAGTGGAACATTCATCTCTCGGTCAGCCCGAAAATACACATAAAATTCATATTCGAAGTTTTACGGCTATGAATAATGATTTTCATTAACTTTTAGTGAGAAAAGGAAGAATGTAAATGGTTACGGTAATGCATCTTACGATGGCCTGCAGAACGTTCATTTTTAACTGCAGAGGTGTTACACAGTAACTTCGTTCCCTCGTTTTTCCCACCGTGGAATGTTATAAGAGAACTATGTGACTAGAACATGTGAAATTTTTATCAGTCAAAAATATAACTAATTTAAAAAATCTGATATATTTTTAAAGACAATGGGTTACAAATCACTATAGGTCTTGCGCCAACAACGTTTGCTTGATTCATGAAAATTCTGGGAAAAACTATCATTCTCAAAGAAATAAGCGGTATTAAAATCTATCGAGAGAAGCATAAAGTTATTTCTGCTCCATCAGCTTTCTTTTACATCCATTCACATTGATGCTTTAACAGCTATCCGTCTACCAGAACGAATAAGGGATTTTGTAAAGCGGATCGGCTATGAACTTCGGCAGAGAGAAGTTGTCCGCCAGCGGCCAGCCGTTGCGTTATTTCAACAGGCAATGGCTACCGGACGCAGATCGGCTTAGTGATGCTACAGCTGTCCGCTTCGAATAGACTGAAATCCGCGACAGAGCAGCTGCGCTCAATAATTTCGGCAGGAGGTCTTTTCAGTAGCTACACAGCGGCCAGTTCGCAGCTAGCTAGGCGCTTTTTCTGGAGCACCGGCACTAAACGCTTATGCTGCTACAGTAATGTAGGTACAAAGGTAGACAACTCCTGCTTCTTAGCACAGGTGCGACCCAATGAAAACTCTGCATGTTGACGTATGTTTGCTCCTAACGAAATCATTTAAAAGGTAAGACAGAAAATGATTCGAAGAAGAGCTGCGTTATTTTACACAAGTTTATTTCCCTGGCGTGATTAAAATGGATAACATGCACCAGTCGCAAACGCTGCCAAAAATGTACATTGCATGCATCGGGGAAATCTCCGCTCAGAAAATTCCAATTTCCCCTATTCGATACAAATCAAGCAACGAATGACTTCCTACAACAAACGTCTGAACGACCAGGGTAGTGAAAGACAAGGAAATTACGTCTTACCCAGTAGAGCAGCGCGGTTTGAAGCGCCATGTCCCGGATTGCGCGGCCACTGCTGCCGGAGGTTCGTGTCCTCCCTCGGGAATGACTGTGTGTGTTGTTCATAACATAAGTTAGTTTAAGTAGTGTGCAAGTCTAGAGACCGATGACCTCAACAGTTTGGTCCCTCAGGAATTCACTCACATTTGAACATTTTCTTACACAGAAGACTTAAAACAGTTGTGGCATGCATATAGATTTGCACCAAGTATTTCGCAGCTACGCTTGCAATTAACTAGATATTATTTTCAGTGCTATGTTAATGTGTTCTCCTATTTTTGCACTTCAAATTGTGCTTTTCTGTGTTATCGTGTGAAATATTGTGACAATTATGGCGTGTGAAAAACGTAATACTAGGCTCCAAAGTAAACTGAGAAATGACAGTGAAGACGAAGGCAGTGTGTTAGCGCCGCAGAGTAATGAATTAACTAATGTTCAAAGTAGTAATTTGGTAATTGCGCATAGGGAAATGGAGCGGGCGGCAAACAATGGTGTAGACAGTGAAACAGGTAGTGAACAGGGAAGCGTTATCGATCGATTGGTCGGCAACAGCTCGCCTCAGGAATCGGGAATGACAGAACACAATATTGCAAATACTGCAGACTCAGGTTTTGGGTTCTCACCGTTTTCTCAAATGAGTCAAGACACATTTTCCGCTTGTCAAAATGTGAATGTTTCCGGTGCAACTTCACTGCCGAAAAGCACTGAGGAACATGTTTCAGACACCAGTGCATTGTTATTACAATTAATGCAACAAATGGGACAAAAGCTTGAAAAGTTAGACACAATGGAACAACACCAGAGACAAACACAGCAACAGTTAGACACAGTGGAACAAAATCTCAAAAAGTTAGACACAATGGAACAACACGAGAGACAAACACAGCAACAGTTAGACACAATGGAACAAAATCAGAGACAAACACAGCAACAGCTTCAAAAGTTAGACTCATTGGAACAAACTCTTGAACAAACGCGTGAAGATTTAACTACTGAGTTACATCACATTGAATCGAAATGTCAAAAAGTCTGTAATGACGTAAAAACTCAAATTTGTGAGCATTTTCAACCTATTTTTTTGGCGGCATGAAAAGGCATTACAGAATCACGAAGCAGCCATAAAAGAACTGCAAATTATTGTTCATGAAAATCATGAGACCTTACAAGCTAAATTTGACTCAGTTGCATCTACCGATTCGGTTACGCAACTTGCAAAAACTCAGGAAAACTTTAAGGACACAGCAGATACTCTGAAACTTGGTTCAGAAAAACACACTGAGGAAATAAGTACACTATCGGAGAAAGTAGCCAAACTTTTGGATCAGTTCACTAATTTATCTACGAAGGTAGATGATAATCTGATTGACGCAAGACCGGTAGTCTTTAATGACACAGAAGAGTACAAACAAATTAGGAAATTCAAACAAAATCAGAATCAAATTAATACACAACACCAAAGAGAAATCCGGGAAGTACAAGATCAGCTGACACAGGTAATACAAGAATTACGTATTTCAGAGGACACTCGCGCTCCAACACGGGAAGAGGGACTTAGAAATACGGAAAAGCCGCAAAATAATAACACAAGGCATTTCGGAAGTTATGAAAGAAATTGGCAATGTGCACCGAATTTTGAGATGGAACGGCCGACACGACCTAACAATGACCGATATGCGACTCGCCGACATGATGATTTTGACTATAAGCTGTTCATTACTACACGTAAATTCAAAACATTTAAAAATTCTGGCAACGACATTCATCCACAAGCATGGCTCCATCAATTCTCTCATTGTTTTCCTCCCAACTGGTCAGTGGAGCACAGATTAGAATTTATGTGTGGCTACTTAGAGAATGAACCAGCTGTAAGAATGCGATCGGTCATTCACGATTGCCACAGTGAAGGAGAATTTTACCATGCCTTCCTCTCAGCATATCGGTCTCAAGCCACACAAGATCGAGTAAAACATGGTATCATAATGATGAAACATTTCGAACAATCTGAATTCTCCAGTCTTGTGAAATATTTTGAAGACATGTTGCACAAGAATCAGTACCTGTCAAACCCATACAGCCCCTCAGAACTCATCCGCATTTGCTTAATCAAATTACCTGAACATTTACGACATATTATTTTGGCAGGACGTTGCAAAGACGACATTGAAGCTTTTCAGGGACTGTTACAAGAACTGGAAAGTGACACTGACAATCGCGGAACGCAGGAGCACAACAATTACAGATCACATCAGTCGCAATTCCGCGATGAAAGAAATAATAACTGGACGCGACAAGGTTATTCCCACAACACAAATCGTGACCAAAACAGACACCACCCGTATGACAACCACTGGCAGAATAACAGTTACAGACAAAGATCGCATTTCCATAGTAATGAATATGACAGAGACAATCATAGAAATAGACAATATGACAACCAGAACTATTATTATCAAGGGAGACAGAATAACTTCAGACGCAACAGTTCAGCGCGCAGTTACGACTCAGGGAGAAATTCTCCACCACATGACCGACAAACAAGAAATTATGTAAACTACCGACAAAACGACAGACGTGACTTTCATCAGAACTGGCGGGATTCTAACAGAGCTGGGCCCTCTCGGCAAGGCGAATTCGTAGAAGTTAGGTCTCCTAATCCCAATAACAACGCGCGGCAACAAAGAGACAGACAATGACTCGCACCGCAGGCATACACGCGCGCCGGCTGGCTCCGAGAAAAATAACATTATATCTGGTACTGCTAATGAGATTTTAATGCAACATTTTGGTTTACGTGAAAATACATTTGGGATTTAAAGTACTTTCTGTGAGATTAAAGATGACTTAGTATTTGGTTTCTTTGACAGCTACACGGTTATATTACGACACTACTAATGTGTGACATAATTTACATTGTTGCTTTTGCGGTGTATCTGTTTTATATATCTGCACAGTTTTTCTGAATTCTTCTGGAAAGCAAAACATGTTTTAGTAGTAACTTTTGTGGTATAGCAACAATGAGACAGCCTTTTTCGTGGCACAACATTACGTTACTGTACAGTACTTGCTTCATCACGCCAATAAGCATAATAACTACGATATCTATACGCAAAGCATTTCACTTTTGTTTATCATGAGGTAAGTACATTGGCTTCTGCAGAACTTAGCTTTCGGAGGAAAATAACTACAACACTTCTACAGAGATTATCTTACAACAAGATGCACATTTAGCGCTACAGGACACGCATTTCAGTGATCAATTTTATACTTAAAACATTTATTTTTAAAGATTTTTGAATTACAAAGAAAGTTTTCCGTGATATATTTCATTCCATTGGTGTAACCTGTAACACCTGAGGGTATAATTACATTAATCCTCAGGGGGGTACACACTTACTTTGTGTACCATGTGTGTGGCAACCACAAGGAACCCTAGCTAATATGGTATTTGCTTATACAACTTTACACATCGGTACCATATTTCTCTAACACACAAATTACACAGCTATCTGATCATGTAACTGAGAGATAAACTTTTTTTATTACATCAGTGACAGATGTTTACGCAATTACACAGTTGGATAACTTCACACTTATGAAATTGTATTTTGTCTGTACTTTGTGAAATGCTCATATTTTTTTGGAACCATTGCGATACTATGAGAGCTTTGAATGATGTATTTGGCATGAGATCATGATTTTTAAAGTACGTTTGAGGCAGATGACACTTTTGACATGAGCAGAGAATTTTTTTAATTATTGGAGGAAGCTACGACGAATTTGAGATTTGACTGAGGTGTTATGATGTTATTATTACGACGACGATGTCTATTATGCTGCTGAGGTATGTTTACGTTTAATAGGCTGAGGCTATATGAGTTATTTGATTATGCTTCATATTTATAATGACGAAATATTGACGAGTGTCGATGGATACGTATATGTGTAATAAGGTAAGGAGTAATGAATAGTGGGTAGGGACTCTTGACTTGTAAAAAAGGATGTTGGAAACCAAGAATCGTACTTTAAGAGTTATGAAATGTGTGACTGTATCACAATGCTGACGAATATTTTTTTTGGACACCAATTTATAGGATTTTGTTTCTACAGATTTGCAACGCTAATTCTTGACCTGTGAAATATTTTTATATGAGACTGCAACGGTAGCAGGAACTGCTGTCGTAAATATTTCCGTACGAAAGTTAAGTGACCACCTGCACGTAATGCGTCGCGGGCACCCAGCTGTGTCAGACGCCTGGAGAAAAAGCCATTATTGCGAGCCCTTTTCAGCGGCACAGGTAGAACAAAAAAAAAGGGGAGGCCATTATCCTTGGAAATATTCTTACATCTGCAAACCTGATAATGACAAGTGTCTTTCTACGAGAATTGAGAGCTACTGACTTACGAAATGCCACATAGCTATTGAATGATGTTTTTATGCTTTGGTTTGCGTAATTGCTTATTTCATTTGATATCTGGTTTCCAGCTGTGTTGCAGCATTGCTTTTATAAAATGAAATGCATTTGCTAATGTGAACACTTTCTGTCAACAGATCTATTAAATAATTATTTTATGATCCACATTCTTTAAAAAAGGAGCACTTGGAAAGGAAAGAACAATAAGAAGGAACTAGTAACAGTAACACATAATTTTCTTTTCAAGTACATGGTAATATTTCTTTTTACAATCAGTTGTTGTGGTGCACCACTTTAATTGCTTAGACATTAAGATGTGAATATATATTTCCCTTATCTGCATTGTTATCTTTAGTGTATTATTTTTTCTGCTTTAGCTATGTCATGTTTAGGTAGAAGTTATTTAATTTTCTGCTGCTGTTTGCCAGGCATAGTGCTACTGAACTTTAATTTGTGTTACTCTACTAAGCCAGATTTATTTTTTTCTTGCTGCACATTGGCTCATATTAGTTGTAATGTTGCATTGCTTGTTAATTTAGATTTACTGTAGCTTGCTTTGCAAATTTCCATTTTTTTTCTCATTGCTGTTTGTGTTAATTGTTATGTGATGCTGCATTGCCTCGTCCCTTAGTTTAGCGTCTGAGCTCAGTAGATTTAAGTTAGCTTAAGAGGGGGTAGCCTCTAAGAGAATGAGTTGCGATGAATTGGGAGAAATGCATTGAGAAAACAGGTTTCGGTAGGATTTTCTTGGAAATAAATGTTGAGGTAAGAAATGTGTGAACATATAAATACAGAAAGCATGCTTAGATAGAATTTTTTTGGTGGAAACAAAGGATGAAATAAGAGGAAAGATATATGAAGTTTTGGGTTGGACTACAGTACCAAATGTTACACTGAAAACGAACCCTGTCCTTTCCTATTGGTGTTATCCCACTATGTGTTTGTGTACCCTTGAGTATTTGTTTTCTTCCTGTCTCTGTGTAGTTTCATAGAATTTTTTCTTCTTTTAATATTAAGCTACATTCACTATGATGAGGAATACTGTTATCCTCGAATATAATTGGCATTAATAATATGTTACTTACTTTGTAAAGATGTTAGACATTATTAATTCTGTTCTGTTCAATGCTCATGTGTGAAGTTGATGTTTCAAAAGTTATTGTGATCCTTTATGTATGTACTCATGTCATAATTCCACTGATGTATATGTTTATTTCTATTCTTTTGTAAAGCCTGTGTTACTACAAATGTTATCTGTATTGTTATGTTCTTTAATGATGTATTTTGTACCTTTGTAATTGTATTTTCATGTTGTAAATTTATAATTGTACAGACACCAGTTCTTCAAATTAAGTTACATTTCACTGCACACGTTTCTGTTGGTCATAGTATATGGACAATATGTGAGAAGTAGGGACTGTTCGTGTTTGCACGTGTGTTAATAATTCTGCAAGGGACTGGATAACAGCATTGCTGGTTCTAAGGACAATTCCAAAAACGTTGTGAGTGCACAAGTGGTGGTTTATGGACTTGCTATATTCTCTGCAAGACGCTTCGATGGTGATTGTGCACCTGCACAGTCGCAACAGATGGCTGCTGGCCATTTCTACAAGGACTACAGTGGGTCTACACCTTTGATGACTCACCAGTACCATTATTTCTACAAGGCCTGCAGTGGGTCTGCACCTCTGGTGGCCCACCAATACCGTAATCTCTACCAGGACTACAGTGGGTCTGTTCTGTGATGACCTACCTACCAATATTCTTCAAAACGTCGAATGACTCTGCTGTGGGTTTGCTCTGTTGTGGAGCATTACCTGTCTGCATGTCAAGAGTCAGCACTGTTTTTCCGTTGGAAGGACAACACTACTTCTTCAAGACTGCATGGAAATCCACTACTTCTGTGTGCATTTTCTTTTACTGCTCAGACTTTGAGAAAAACTCTGCATTTTTACTGTGATGAACAATGTGGACTGTCTTTATGGACTGTGAGAAATTTTTAGCTTTTGACCAACATTGTATCAATAAGTGTGTGCATTTGATTTCTTTGTTATTGTAATTATGAAAAATTTTTTTCAAATCTGTATTGGCCAGTGCCCAATCCAATTTGTAAAAATTTTTGTGGGGAGCATGGGGGCTATGTAAGTAGGCTGTTTAGGTTTTTTTATTGGTAACGCCACCTGTGTATGAAAATCACTGGCTGTGCTGTGTGCAGTCTGTGGCTAGTTTGCATTGTTGTCTGCCATTGTAGTGTTGGGCAGCGGCAGCTGGATGTGAACAGCGCGTAGCGTTGCGCAGTTGGAGGTGAGACGCCAGCAGTGGTGGATGTGGGGAGAGAGATGGCGGAGTTTTGAAATTTGTCATGAACTGCTATATTTATATATGATGATATCAAGGTAAATACATTGTTTGTTCTCTATTAATATCTTTCATTTGCTAACTATCCCTATCAGTAGTTAGTGCCTTCCATAGTTTGAATCTTTTATTTAGCTGACAGTAGTGGCGCATGCTGTATTGCAGTAGCTTGAGCAGCGAAGATTTTTGTGAGGTAAGTGATTTGTGAAAGGTATAGTTTAATGTTAGTCAGGGCCATTCTTTTGTAGGGAATTTTGAAAGTCAGATTGCGTTGCGCTAACAAAATATTGTGTGTCAGTTTAAGCACAGTCTTGTATAATTGTTCAAAGGGGACGTTTCAAACGTGGCAAAAGCTATGTTTACGTTTATGAAAGCTTGACGTGACGTCAGTTGAAGATAAATCTGCGACAACTAAATTATTATTAACCTAAAACTTTTATCTGCGTATTTGTCTTAACAATGGTAACCAATTTTGTGCATATTCTGAACATAATCAGATCAGTTGTATCATACAATAAAGGCTTTCACGACAGGATGTTTCAGATACCGAGAATTCTGCCTGGTTGTATGGCCGTGGTCCATGGAACTCTTCTATCCCTGAAGTTTCGTCCAAAGCTACGTTGGACATCTTCGGATGTGCTCCTGGTTTTGCTGAGTCGGCAAGATTCAGCACAACCAGGAACACCTCCAAAGATGTCCAACGTAGTTTTGGACGAAACGTCAGGGATAGAAGAGTTCCATGGACCACGGCCATACAACCCGGAAGAATTCTCGGCAGATCAGTTGTAGTTGCAGAACAACTTGTCGGTCTTAAGTGCTGGTCACAGCCTTCATACATCACAAATGTTTGTGTTTTTCCTTCATTTAGTTGTGTGGCTCATTGCCTGGTGCCAGCGTGTATTGATATTTCCATTTTTCTAGGCTGAGTGTACGGTGTCGAACGTATAACCGTTTCAAAGAAGAGTGTATATCGAATGTAGCTCCGTGCTTGTGTTTTTCCGCTCCATTGACAGAAGGGGAACCTAAGCGCTGGTACGCAACCTGCATCCCTCCAACAGCGCCAAAGAGACCGTTGACCTTAATGGTTCCATCTGACAGAAAGACGCATCATCATTATCGGTGTAGCGAAGTCTTATTTAACGCTATAGAGAGGTTAGGAAACTAGCCGACGAGGTGCAAAGTATTACTTTCTGCCACCAGCTCCATAATCCTTGCTGACCCCATATTAGCGAAGAAAATTACTCTCATCTTTAGGATTTGTAGCAATCATTTGCACAAGTGTCTGTTACCGATTTGTGCAGTCGAGGCTGCTAATATGTACGCAACACGGTAAACGGCGACTAAAATAAATATCATGTTAACCGATGGACAACCTGAAAAAAAATCTTACATTGCAATACGGATCACACAAGGAATATTCACGTACTTATTGTTGTACCTATCGTGCTTACACTTGTTCATAGTGATCATGTATTTTCACGGTACGTGACAGGTATGTGCATAGAGGGCTTCTTAACAACAGTAATAGTCAATGAACTGCTATGTTACACTATGTGATCAAAAGTATCCGGATACCCCCCAAAACATGCGATTTTCATATTAGGTGCATTGTGCTGCCACCTACTGCCAGGTACTCCATATCAGCGACCTCAGTAGTCATTAGACATCATGAGAGAGCAGAATAGGGCCCTCCGCGGAACTCACAGACTTCGAACGCCGTCAGGTGATTGGGTATCACTTGTGTCATACGTCTGTACGCGAGATTTCCACACTCCTAAACATCCCTGGGTCCACTATTTCCGATGTGACAGTGAAGGGACACGTACAGCAGCACAAAAGCGTACAGGCCGACCTCGTCTGTCGACTGACGGAGACCGCCGACAGTTCTAGAGGGCCGTAATGTTTAATAGGCAGACATCTATCCAGACCATCACACAGGAATTCCAAACTGCACCAGGATCCACTGCAAGTACTATGACAGTTAGGCGTGAGGTGAGGGAAGTTGGATTTCATGCTCGAGCGGCTGCTCATAAACCACACATCATGCCGGTAAATGCCAAACGACGCCTCGCTTGGTGCAAGGAGCCTAAACATTGGACGATTGAACAGTGGAAAAACGTTGTGTGGAGCGACGAATCACGGTACACAATGTGGCGATCCGATGGCAGGGTGTGGGTATGGCGAATGCTCGGTGAAAGTGTGTAGTGGCAACAGTAAATTTCGGAGGCGGTGGTATTATGGTGTGGTCGTGTTTTTCATGGAGGGGTCTTGTACCCCTTGTTGTTTTGCGTGGCACTGTCACAGCACAGGCCTACATTGGTGGTTTAAGCACCTCCTTGCTTCCCATTGTTGAAGAGCAGTTCGAGGATGGCGATTGCGTACGTTGTTGTCATCCATCGTCGTTGTGTTGGTAGCCCTGCACAAGGCCGCACGTACGGAGAGAGAGCTCTCGTGAAAGATAAGTAATTTAGTTTGTAATTAATATTACTTGAACACTTTTAGCTAATTAAATACGTTCTTTAGTGTACTCTAAAAGCTCACCATTAAAAGTTTTTCTTTTATTTGCGTAGTGTCCTAGTAATCGCGAAAAGTTCGATTGTTTACTTACTACTGCTTAGGCCTAATTTTTCGAGTGTGCATATTTAGCGTTATACCGCAATTGGAAGTGTATTTGCTGCAGTTTAACTGATTAAATACGTTCATTAGGGTGCTTTTTAAGCTCACCATTAAAGGTTTTTCTTTTATTTGTGTATTGTTCCAGTAATCGCGAAAAGTTCGTTTTGTTTATATTTCACGGCTTTGCCTTACTTTCCGAGTGTGCATACTTAGCGTTATATCTCAATCTTAAGTGCATTTGGTATAGACTAACTAGTTAAATACGTTCATTAGTGTGCTCTTCAAGCTTGCCATTAAAAGTTTTTTTTTATTTACGTATTCTTCCCCTTATCGCAAAAAGTTCGTTTTGGCTACATTCGGCTGTTTAGGACTAATTTTTGATCGTACATATTTAGCGTTATACCACAAATTTAAGTGCATTTGGCAATAGTTTACTTACATATAACTTTCCAAAACATATTTAGTGTCCTTTTGCATCTGTATTTAATATATTAGCGTTATCACTTAGTAAATCTCTTAACTAATTTCCAAACTACCATGGATACTAAGTGTGTGAGCTGCAGTAGGAAAGTTAGTTCAGGGGTTTTGTGCAGCTGTTGTGACTGGTGGTTTCATTGGGGAAATTGTAGCGGCGTGGGAATTGGGGAAGCAAACGAGACTCTTCCATTCTTTTGAAGGGTTTGCTCAAGAGATAGGAGGAGGAGGAGGAGATTAGTGTTTAACGTCCCGTCGACAACGAGGTCATTAGAGACGGAGCGCAAGCTCGGGTGAGGGAAGGATGGGGAAGGAAATCGGCCGTGCCCGTTCAAAGGAACCATCCCTGCATTTGCCTGAAGCGATTTTAGGGGAATCACGGAAAACCTCAATCAGGATGGCCGGAGACGGGATTGAACCGTCGTCCTCCCGAATGCGAGTCCAGTGTGCTAACCACTGCGCCACCTCGCTCGGTTCAAGAGATAGGATTATAGCTGAACAGGAGGAGAAAATTAGAGCCCTACAGGCTGATTTGGACAGAGCGAGGGAGGAACTGAGTAGCTTAGGGGGGGAGGAGGGTAAAGAGTGGTGGGAAGTGGTAGCTGGGAACAGGGGCCACAGAAAGAAGACAGTGTCTGACAGTTTCTCAATTGGCACAATCAATAGATTTGCCTTGCTACCACATTTAAGTAAGGAAGAGGCTCCAGCAGAAGTAGATATAGTTAAGATGCAACAGAATCTCACTAGGAAACCAACTGTTTCAAAAAAAGTAGAAAGTAAGAGGAAAGTTCTGTTGCTAGGTAGCAGCCATAAAAGAGGTGTGGGCCAGATTTTGCAGGAAAAATTAGGTGACACGTACCAGGTCACAAACTTTTTCAAGTCAATTGCAAGTCTTAGCCAGGTGGTAGAGGATATAGTTTCCTTGTGCAAGGTTTCACAAAGCAGGATCATGTGATGATAGTGGGTGGAGTGGGAAACAGTATTGATAGGGATCAGGCTACAGTATTGAGTGTGACCTGGTGAAAATAGCCTCGGCAACGACCCATACCAATGATGGGCTGGTGCCTGCTTTCGTGCGGCATGATCAGCCCCAGTTGAACCGCTCTGTCAGGAGGGTAAATATGGAGTTGGATCAGTTGCGTAGGGCGGCCACTCTGTCCGACATTGGATTGTTTCCTGTCGAGGCTATTGATAGGGGGATGTCACAAGGCATGGCCTACACCTCAGTATGAAAAAGAAGGGTAAACTGGCAGGGTTGTTAGCGAAATCCATAAGGGGGGACACTAGTACTCATGGATGTACCTCTTTTTTAGACTAATATCAGTGTCCAATGAGAAATTCAGGCAGGCAGGTGCTAAAGAGGTCCAAAACTCACAAAATTCTCACAACAGGAAAGCAAATAACAATGATACCATATTTAACCGAAATATTGGTGGATTAAAGAAAAAAGTAGATTCTCAAAAAAATAAAGTAAAAGATAATGTTACCATTTTTCACCAAAATATTCCGGGATTCCGGGATTGCAGAATAAAGTAGATGAGCTCCTGGTTTGTTTAGATGACATTGAATCTGATAATGTAATTGATATACTATGCCTGTCTGAGCATCACATTGTGTCTGATATGGAAAAGGTAAAGTTGTCTTGTGACAGCCAGAGCGAGAGCACCAGCAGCAGCGAGTACTGTTTGTATAAAGCGTTTTTGTACTTATTTGCTGCGCTTAGCTTTTAAATAGTTTTTCTGGGAAAACCTAGCGTAGTTTTCGCGTCTCGTATTTCAGTGAGTGTTTCTTGTTTATCAGAGTAGCTCATCAGAAGATTATCTTGGGAATTTGTCACCGTATAGAGTAGGGTAAACATAGTCATGTGTAGGGACTGTGGTTGTTGTGAGCGGACGCAAGGAGAATTGGCCACTCTTCGGGGGCAGGTGGAGGCTTTGTCTGTTAGGCTCATCGAGCTCGAGGCGCAGGCGTCGGCTCGTAGTGGCGTTGGGGCAACTGTGGTGAGACCTATGCCTACTTCGGTGGCCTTGGAATCACATGGAACCCCTGATGTCGCTGCGTCTTCCGGCAGTGAGCATCTTACCGGTCAGCCATCACTCCAGGGTGAATGGCGGACAGTGGTGGGCTCGCGCGTGCCTGGCCGAAAGGCAAAGGTGGGATCTGGCCGCGTGGCAGCTGCCTTACCCCTTTCCAACAGGTACGGGGTGCTTCCTAGTGGTGATGACATCGTTTCCGAGCCACCACAGGATGCCTCGCCTGTTGGGCCAGTGGCCGATTCTCCGGCAAGGTCCCGACAGTCACAGAGGGCGGGCCTATTAGTTATAGGGAGCTCCAACGTTAGGCGGGTTATGGAGCCCCTCAGGAAAATAGCGGGTAGGTCGGGGAAGAATGCCAGTGTGCACTCGGTGTGCTTGCCGGGGGGTCTCGTCCGTAATGTGGAGGAGGCCCTTCCGGCAGCTATTGAACGCACTGGGTGTGACCGGCTGCAGATAGTAGCACATGTCGGAACGAATGACGCCTGCCGCTTGGGTTCTGAGGCCATCCTTGGTTCCTTCCGGCGGCTGGCTGATTTGGTGAAGACAACCAGCATCGCACGCGGAGTGCAAGCTGAGCTTAATATCTGCAGCATAGTGCCCAGAGTCGATCGCGGTCCTCTGGTTTGGAGCCGTGTGGAGGGTCTAAACCAGAGGCTCAGACGACTCTGCGACTATAATGGTTGCAAATTCATCGACCTCCGTTATTGGGTGGAGAACTGTAGGGCCCCCCTAGACAGGTCAGGCGTGCACTACACACCGGAAGCAGCTACTAGGGTAGCAGAGTACGTGTGGCGTGCACACGGGGGTTTTTTAGGTTAGAGGGACCCCCCCTTGGGCGAAACGATAAAATACCTGACGGCTTACCAGAGAGGACATTATCATCGTTGATAAAGAACGTCCGTCCTCAGAGATCAAAAACAGGAAAAGTTAACGTAATATTGGTAAACTGCAGGAGTATCCAGGGCAAGGTTCCTGAATTAGTATCTCTTATTGAAGGAAGTAGTGCGCATATAGTATTAGGAACGGAAAGTTGGTTAAAACCGGAAGTGAACAGTAACGAAATCCTAGACACAGAATGGAATATATACCGCAAGGATAGGATAAACGCCAATGGTGGAGGAGTATTTATAGCAGTAAAGAATTCAATAATATCCAGTGAAGTTATTAGCGAATGCGAATGTGAAATAATCTGGGTTAAGTTAAGTATCAAAGGTGGGTCAGATATGATAGTCGGATGCTTCTATAGACCACCTGCATCAGCAACCGTAGTAGTTGAGCGCCTCAGAGAGAACCTGCAGAACGTCGTGAAGAAGTTTCGTGATCATACTATTGTAATAGGGGGAGACTTCAATCTACCAGGTATAGAATGGGATAGTCACACAATCAGAACTGGAGCCAGGGACAGAGACTCTTGTGACATTACCCTGACTGCCTTGTCCGAGAATTACTTCGAGCAGATAGTTAGAGAACCAACTCGTGAAGCTAACGTTTTAGACCTCATAGCAACAAATAGACCGGAACTTTTCGACTCCGTGAATGTAGAAGAGGGTATCAGTGATCATAAGTCAGTGGTTGCATCAATGACTACAAGTGTAATAAGAAATGCCAAGAAAGGAAGGAAAATATATTTGCTTAACAAGAGTGATAGGGCACAAATCGCAGAATATCTGAGTGACCACCATCAAACGTTCATTTCTGAGGAAGAGGATGTGGAACAAAAATGGAAAAAATTCAGAAACATCGTCCAGTACGCCTTAGATAAGTTCGTACCGACTAAGGTCCAAAGCGAGGGGAAAGATCCACCGTGGTATAAGAATCATGTACGAAAGGTACTACGGAAACAAAGAAAGCTTCATCATAGGTTTAAGAGTAGTCGAATCATAGCTGATAAGGAAAAGCTGAACGAAGCGAAAAAGAGCGTAAAGAGAGCAATGAGAGAAGCATTCAACGAATTCGAACATAAAACATAGGCAAACAATCTAAACAAGAACCCTAAAAAGTTTTGGTCATATGTAAAATCGGTAAGCGGATCTAAATCCCCTATTCAGTCACTCGTTGACCACGATGGCACCGAAACAGAGGACGACCGAAGAAAGGCAGAAATACTGAATTCAGTGTTCCGAAACTGTTTCACTGCGGAAAATCATAACACGGTCCCTGACTTCAGCCGTCGCACGGACGCCAAAATGGAAAATATTGAAATAAACGATATCGGAATTGAAAAACAACTGCTATCACTTAGTAGCGGAAAAGCATCCGGACCAGACGAGATACCCTTAAGATTCTACAGTGATTATGCTAAAGAACTTGCCCCCTTTCTATCAGCAATTTATCGTAGATCGCTGGAAGAACGTAAAGTACCTAGCGACTGGAAGAAAGCGCAGGTCGTTCCCATTTTCAAGAAGGGTCATAAATCAGATGCGAATAATTATAGGCCTATTTCGCTTACGTCAATCTGTTGTAGAATAATGGAACATGTTTTGTGTTCTCGTATTATGACGTTCTTAGATAATACAAATCTCCTTCATCATAACCAACATGGATTCCGAAAACAGAGATCATGTGAAACTCAGCTCGCCCTATTTGCCCAAGAAATTCACAGTGCCGTAGACACTGGCGAGCAGATTGATGCCGTATTCCTGGACTTCAGGAAGGCATTTGATACGGTTCCGCACTTACGTTTAGTGAAAAAAATACGAGCTTACGGAATATCGGACCAGGTTTGTGATTTGATTCAGGATTTCCTAGAAGAAAGAACACAACATGTCATTCTTAACGGTTCAAAATCTGCAATTGTAGAGGTAATTTCGGGAGTACCGCAGGGAAGCGTGATAGGACCTTTATTGTTTACAATATACATAAATGACTTAGTTGCCAACATCGGTAGCTCCGTGAGGCTATTTGCAGATGACACGGTTGTCTACAAGAAAGTAGCAACATCAGAAGACTCGTACGTACTCCAGGAGGACCTGCAGAGGATTAATGCATGGTGCGACAGCTGGCAGCTTTCCCTAAACGTAGATAAATGTAATATAATGCGCATACATAGGGGCAGAAATCCATTCCAGTACGATTATGCCATAGGTGGTAAATCATTGGAAGCGGTAACGACCGTCAAATACTTAGGAGTTACTATCCGGAGCGATCTGAAGTGGAATGATCACATAAAACAAATTGTGGGAAAAGCAGGCGCCAGGTTGAGATTCATAGGAAGAATTCTAAGAAAATGTGACTCATCGACGAAAGAAGTAGCTTACAAAACGCTTGTTCGTCCGATTCTTGAGTATTGCTCATCAGTATGGGACCCTTACCAGGTTGGATTAATAGAAGAGATAGACATGATCCAGCGAAAAGCAGCGCGATTCGTCATGGGGACATTTAGTCAGCGCGAGAGCGTTACGGAGATGCTGAACAAGCTCCAGTGGCGGACACTTCAAGAAAGGCGTTACGCAATACGGAGAGGTTTATTATCGAAATTACGAGAGAGCACATTCCGGGAAGAGATGGGCAACATATTACTACCGCCCACATATATCTCGCGTAATGATCACAACGAAAAGATCCGAGAAATTAGAGCAAATACGGAGACTTACAAGCAGTCGTTCTTCCCACGCACAATTCGTGAATGGAACAGGGAAGGGGGGATCAGATAGTGGTACAATAAGTACCCTCCGCCACACACCGTAAGGTGGCTCGCGGAGTATAGATGTAGATGTAGATGTAGATGTAAATATCAGTGGTTATAAACCAGCTGCACGTATGAGTAGAGAGAATAAGGTGAGAGGAGGAGTTGCCATATATGTCAAAAGTTATCACTGTGTAGAAAGCTTAGATGCAAAACAGTCTTGTCTATAGCAACATATAAAAGCATGTGCCTGTCAACTTAAACTGATGGAGGGCTCTTTTATAATTGTAATTGTATATAGGTCCCCTTCAGGAAAATTTCATTTATTCCTGGAAAACTTGGATGCCTTGTTGTGCTATCTGTCAGATAGGGGAAAGCAAATTATTATTTGTGGGGACTTCAATGTTGATTCACTGAAAGAGTGTAATAGGAAGAATGACCTGGAAGTCTTGCTCGGTTCTTTCAATTTGACATCTGTCATTAATTTTCGTACTCGGGTAGTAAAGGACAGCAGCACATTAATAGATAACACTTTTATAGACCAAGATAGGTTTAAAAACATGAATTCTTGTCCTGTTGAGAATGGGCTTTCTGATCATGATGCTCAGCTAGTTACAGTATATGACATAGCTCCATTCAGTAATTCAAAACTACCCTCGAAAGTTGTGTGGTCAATTAATGACTCAACAATTAGAAATTTCAGAGAAAATCTTCAGCAGTTAGAATGGGATGAAGTGTACAAGGAACCCGATGCTAATTTAAAATATAACTTATTTCATGATACACTTATAAGAGAATTTGAAAACTGTTTCCCCAAGAAAGTAGTTAAATCTAGTTATAAGAAACCATGAAAGAAACCTTGGCTTACTAAAGGAATAAAAATATCTTGTAACCACAAAAGGGAACTGTATCTAACAACAAGAAAGAGTAATGGCCCAGAAACAGCCAAATATTATTGAAACCACTGTGCTAGATTAAGAAATGTTATTAAAAAGTCCAGAAGCATGTGCATCATGTCTGAGATTATACCTCTGATAACAAAATCAAAACAATTTGGAATATTATTACAAGGGAGACAGGGCAACCAAGAGTACAGGATGACGCCATCGCCATAAAAGCGAATGGAAACTTGATAAACAACAAGCTGGAAGTCGAAAACATTTTGAATAAGAATTTTTTTAAATTTTGTAGAGAAAACAGGATCTAAATGTTTATTAGAAGAAGCAAGGCAGTTAATGGAAGAGGCCTTACCACACCATTTGATACAATTGAAATTCCACCCACCTCTCCTACTGAAATTAGGAAGATAATAAACTCTCTCAAGAATAAAAGCTCACATGGAATTGATGGCATTTCCAGCAGGATAATAAAAGCTTGTTCCCAAGAAATAAGTGGGATTCTTATCCACATATGTAATAGCTCTCTGAACAGGGTATTTTCCCAGATAGACTGAAGTATGCCATTGTTAAACCACTGCATAAGAAAGGGGATACGTCTGATGTCAACAACTACCATCCAATCTCTCCTCTGACTGCCTTATCCAAAATTCTTGAAAAAGTAATGTATCGTAGAGGGGCTTCACACCTTTGTAAAAATAAATTTTTAACAAAATGTTAGTTTGGTTTCCAGAAGGGTTTTCAACGGAAAATGCTATATATGATTTCACTAATGAAATATTTAATGCTCTGAGTTACCAGAAGTCACCCATTTGGATTTTTTGTGATCTATCAGAAGTTTTTAATTGTATAAATCATGGAATAGGTCTAGATAAGCTCAAGTACCTAACTGGAAGAGTGCAGAAAGTTGAGATAAGCAGTTCACATAATATGCAAAAAACTGGTGATTTCTCAAACTGGGGAACAATCAAGAATGGGATGCCGCAAGATTCGGTCTTGGGTCCTCTGCTGTTCTTAATATATATTAATGACTTCCCATTCTATATTCACGAAGATGCAAAGCTGGTACTTTTTGCCGATGATACAAGTATAGCTATCACACCCAACAGACAAGAATTAAATGGTGAAATTGTAAACGATGTTTTTCAGAAAATCATTAAGTGGTTCTCTGCAAGTGGGCTCTCATTAAACTTTGACAAAACGCAGTATATACAGGTCCACACAGTAAATGGAATGACACCGTTAATAAATATAGACTTCGATCAGAAATCGGTAGCTAAGGTAGAATATTCAAAATTTCTAGGTGTATGCATTGATGAGGGGTTGAACTGGAAAAAACACACTGAGGATCTGCTGAAACGTTTGAGTTCAGCTACTTATGCTATTAGGGTCATTGCAAATTTTGGCGATATGCATCCGAGTAAATTCGCTTACCACGCCTATTTTCATTCTCTGCTTTCGTATGGCATCATATCCTGGGGTAACTCATCATTGAGTAAAAGAGTGCTCATTGCACAAAAGCGTGTAATCAGAATAATTGCTGGAGCTCATCCAATATCATCCTGCAGACACCTATTTAAAGAGCTAGAGATCTTCACTGTAGCCTCGCAATATATATATTCACTTATGAAACTTGTTATTAACAATCCGAATGAATTCAAAAGTAATAGCAGTGTACATGGCTACAACACTAGGAGAAAGGATGATCTTCACTACTCAAGGTTAAATGTAACTTTGGCTCAGAAGGGGGTAAATTATGCTGCCACAAAAGTCTTTGGTCACTTACCTAATAGCATCAAAAGTCTGACAGGTAGCCATATAGCATTTAAAAGAAAATTAAAAGAATTTCTTAATGGCAACTCCTTCTACTCATTAGATGAATTTTTGGATGTAGTAAGTGGGTAATTTCACCAACCCCCACAAAAAAAATTAAAAATATTAAGTGTCATGTAATATTTTGTATAATGTAATATCTGATATAGACACCTTTTATTAACCTGACACGTTCCACATCATTACGAAGTGTCATATTGGATTGGATTGGATAGTTTGGGGGAAGAGACCAAACAGCGAGGTCATCGGTCTCATCGGGTTAGGGAAGAACAGGGGAGGAAGTCTGTCGTGTCCTTTCAAAGGAACCATCCCGGCATTTGCCTGGAGCGATTTAGGGAAATCACGGAAAACCTAAATCAGGATGGCTGGACTCGGGATTGAACCGTCGTCCTCCCGAATGCGAGTCCAGTGTGCCTACCACTGCGCCACCTCGCTCAGTGAAGTGTCGTATTCATGATCTATGGACCAAGTACTAATCTAATCTAATTTAATCTTCGTCCCAAGAAGTTGAAGAGCCCGCCATCTATTCAACTTGTTATTTGACTTCCAGACGCCATTGCTTATTGTATCTAAGGAACATGGTGTCTCTTTCACTGGGGTATGGAACTGCCCAACTGTGGAGAAATTCGGCCTTATAATTAAGGCGAAATATCCGGGAAAACTGCGGTGAGGGTTGCTGCTGCTTCATGATAACGCACGTTACCACGTCGTAAATGTGGTAACGTTGAAGCTGCACCAGCTCAGTTGGGAGACACTCGAGTACACGACCTATAGTCCTGATCTCATTCCATGCGATTACCACGCCATCGCTCCCTTCAGTTAAGACCTTGAAAAGTCAACGATATCTGTCGGACGAGGACGTGTAGCAGGTAGTTATGGACTTCTTCAAGCAGAAGGTATGTTGTTTTAGCTAACACTTATCTTCAACCCGGTGTGTTGATGGGATGGTTTCCTCAATCCTCGCGGCGATTTTGCCTGATCGGCATACCGATTCTGGGCTGTACGGCCTTTGAGCAGAATCTTTTTGATCGTCTGACATGCATATGTGATTCAACTGAAGTTTACGTTCTGCATAATCACGATCTTATTTTTTAGTTGCTGCCATCTTCTTAATGTTCGTTTGTTTAGATAATCTATTGTAAAAAGCCACATTTGCTTCAATACAATGTTTTCACAGCTCACATTACGCCAGCATTAGGAAGAAGAACAAACACCAGACTGAACCAATAATTTCTTCTATGACAAATATTGCAGTGTACAGCTTTCATCTAGACTTGTACGAGGCTTTAGTGTCGGCTGATGCACCATGGGACGTGCAACACAACACCACGTTTTAAGGGCTTCCTGCAATAAACCAGGTAAGTTGACTTTGTGCAAAAATTATTTGAAACAGATATATGAAATGGATACTGCTGGTATTAAACCATAAATTTGCGACCACTGTATTTGGCTTTCAGTCACCAAGACTACTGACATCTGTGGTAGATCTTTTTCAGCGCGCAAAAATGTACTGAGAGACAGTAAAAATTATGCAGCTTACAAATGTGGTTCATTGCGTACTGTAGTACCAAAATGTAACATAAGATCTCTTGTTAGTTGTTCCATTAGGCCATGGGTTGTGCTCATACACAGATACACATTTCAAGTGTATGTTTTTATGTGAGTGACATACGAAGAAGTTTTTCCATAAAAGATGTACCATTACACTATTATGAAAAGAGAAAATAGTAGTAGCACCATTAAATTTCTCAACTGCTAGTGAATTTTTGCGACTTTAGATATAGAGAATAATTACTTGTTTATTTTCCGCAAAGACCTAAAATGCCTGTGTCAAAAATATTATGCCTGTAAAATGTGTTAATATCAGAGTTCATTATTTTTTCATTAAAGGACTCCAAATCGGCACAAATATTTCCCAAGAAGATAAACTGCTAAAATCAATTTTATAACAACCTAATAATCCAGGTCCTTGTCATTCGCAATGGTTGCTGTTTAGCATCGGTCCCAAGTCAGTCTCACAACAATGAAAATATGACGCGACGTGACGCCGCTGCTTAGCAATCGTCTGCTTCGAGAGCTGAAGATATTCGGACGTGTACCGGTGTTGTTCGAAAGGAATACAGTGATTTAAAAGTTTGCTGCAAATCTTTGCAAACATAAGATAAAAAAGACTTTGGAATATGGTTAACTGTTGAAGAAAAGCAGACTTGTGACATTAAAGCGAATGGAGGTAAGTGACCAATCCATTTTCAGCCACCAACACACGTCCAAGCTAAAATGTTATACTGTAGAAACAACTTCAAAAGCTACTGCTGCTAAATGCTGAATGTCCTAATCAGAGTAAGATTCAGCGTGAATCCGAGCAACACCAAAAATATTTCGGAGGTTTTTACGACTATTTTCTGAGTATTTTGACATGGGAGGTTCGTGTGAATCGTGCACCAATCCGCCTCTACAGTTATTCTCCGCAGGTCACTTTATGGTGTATGGCGGAGAGTGCTTCAGCATTCCGGCCTTTCCTCTTGTACTTGCACATGGTGCGTGGGAAGGTCTCTTGAAAGCAAACCATAATAAAGGCTCTAATTGCTCTGATTTCTGAGTCGTTAGAATTTCGTGAGACCTCTATTGGAGCAATTAATATGTTGCCCGACTCTCTTCGGCATGTACGCTCTGGGAATTTCTATTGCAACCTCTTCGTGATGCACAACGGCCTCTTGTGGCATCTGCGACTGCAGTATTTATACGAGGTGCATTCAAGTTCTAAGGCCTCCGATTTTTTTTTCTCCGGACTGGAAAGAGATAGAAACATGCGCATTGTTTTAAAATGAGGCCGCGTTCATTGTCTATACGTCCCAGAGATGGCAGTACCATACGGCAGATGGAATTTTACCGCCAGCGGCGAGAATGAGAACTATTTTAAATACTTAAAATGGCGACGTTTTCCTTACTTGAAGAGCGTGCAATCATTAGTTTTCTGAATTTGCGTGGTGTGAAACCAATTGAAATTCATCGACAGTTGAAGGAGACATGTGGTGATGGAGTTATGGATGTGCCGAAAGTGCGTTCGTGGGCGCGACAGTTTAATGAAGGCAGAACATCGTGTGACAACAAACCGAAACAATCTCGGGCTCGCCCAAGCTGGTCTGACGACATGATCGAGAAAGTGGAGAGAATTGTTTTGGGGGATCGCCGAATGGCAGTTGAACAGATCGTCTCCAAAGTTGGCATTTCTGTGGGTTCTGTGCACACAATCCTGCATGACGACCTGAAAATGCGAAAAGTGTCATCCAGGTGGGTGCCACGAATGCTGACGGACGACCACATGGCTGCCCGTGTGGCATGTTGCCAAGCAATGTTGACGCGCAACGACAGCATGAATGGGACTTTCTTTTCGTCGGTTGTGACAATGGATGAGACGTGGATGCCATTTTTCATTCCAGAAACAAAGCGCCAGTCAGCTCAATGGAAGCACACAGATTCACCGCCACCAAAAAAATTTCGGGTAACCGCCAGTGCTGAAAAAATGATGGTATCCATGTTCTGGGACAGCGAGGGCGTAATCCTTACCCATTGCGTTCCAAAGGGCACTACGGTAACAGGTGCATCCTACGAAAATGTTTTGAAGAACAAATTCCTTCCTGCACTGCAACAAAAACGTCCGGGAAGGGCTGCGCGTGTGCTGTTTCACCAAGACAACGCACCCGCAATTCGAGCTAACGTTACGCAACAGTTTCTTCGTGATAACAACTTTGAAGTGATTCCTCATGCTCCATACTCACCTGACCTGGCTCCTAATGACTTTTGGCTTTTTCCAACAATGAAAGACACTCTCCGTGGCCGCACATTCACCAGCCGTGCTGCTATTGCCTCAGCGATTTTCCAGTGGTCAAAACATATTCCTAAAGTAGCCTTCGCCGCTGCCATGGAATCATGGCGTCAGCGTTGTGAAAAATGTGTACGTCTGCAGGGCGATTACGTCGAGAAGTAATGCCAGTTTCATCGATTTCGGGTGAGTAGTTAATTAGAAAAAAAATCGGAGGCCTTAGAACTTGAATGCACCTCGTAGATTTCCCTAGGTCACTTTGAGTGAATCCCAGCCTGACATCTTCTCCTAGAATTGAATTTATGTGATCATTTCACTTTAGATCATTTCGGACGGTTAACCACACGGATTTTACCGAAGCTGCTGTTCTCAGGGATTTATCGCCAATAGCGGTAATCAAACAGTAATGGTTTTCTTCGCTATTTATACGCAATGTGTTATAATCCACTTAGTTTTTAGGGTCCTGCCGTCTCTGCATTACTAATCCTCCAAGATATTTCAGCATTTCGCTCACAGTCTTCTGAGGTTGCACCCTTCCAACAACCAGCAGAAACGTCTGCATGTAGCCTCATTGAGCTTCTGACGTTATCCACCGAGACCTTCAAGATATCTGTTTGTAGAAGACTCTTTTACAGAAGTTCTTTCTCCAAATACATCCTCATGCCTGTGCATAAAACATGTTCCACAATTCTACAACAGACTGCCGTCAGTAACATAATTCTGTAGTTAAATGCATCATATACCCGAAGACACCTCTTGAATACAGGAATGACCTGCACTTCTTTTCCGATCGCTTGGTACCCTCAGTTGCTCCAGCGACCTACGATAAACAGGTACTTGAAAGAGTGCGAGTAATCTGTGTAGAATGTCGAACTATCTCGCGCAGCCACAATGTGTTTGTTCCCTCTGATGAGCGATTTCATGGTTCAAATGGGTCTACGCACTATGGGACTTAACATCTGAGCTCATCAGTCCCCTAGACTTAAAACTACTTAAACCTAACTAACCTAAGGACATCACACACATCCATGTCCGAGGCGGGATTCGAACCTGCGGCCGTAGCAGCAGCGCGATTCCGGACTGAAGCGCCTAAAACGCCTTGGTCACAGCGGCCGGCCGATTTCAGTTGATTTCCTTTTTCGTGACCACTTGTTTCAAAACTAGCACTTCGGCGTTTGCACCATGATTGAAAGGAGCAAGCGTTGTACGAACTTTCTTGGTCAAACTTTCTTGGAAAATCAAGTACAGCAAAAGGGCCTACTCTTTGTCGCCTCCTATTTCCGGGCCAGTATGGTTAACGCAGGGGCTAGTTAGAATCAATGATTCTGAAATCGTTATAGGCACTGAAAGGTGGCTAAACCCGGAGATAAGCTCAACGGAAATTTTTGCGAAGAACCTAACGGTATTCCGAAAGGATAGGCTAAACACGGTTGGCGGTGACGTGTTTGTTGCTGTTAGAAGTAGTTTATTTTGCCGCGAAATTGAAGTAGATAGTTCCTGTAAGTTAGTATGGGCAGAGGTCATTGTTTGCAACCGGAATAAAATAATAATGGGATCCTTTTACCGATCTCCCAATTCAGATGATACAGTTGCTGAAAGGTTCTAAGAAAGCTTGAGTTTGATTTCAAAGACGTACAGGATTCATACGATTATAGTTGGTGGTTGGTGACTTTAATTTACCCTCGCTATGTTGGCGAAAATACATGTTTAATTCCGGAGGTACGCTTACAACATCATCCGAAATTGTGCTAAAAGCACTCTCTGAAAATTATTTCGAGCAATTAGTTCATGAGCCAATGCGAATAGTAAACGGCTGTGAAAACACACTTTACCTCTTAGCAACAAATTTGTTGCCAAATGTAGACTCAGTGATACACCACTAAAATGTTTCGCTGTAATGTTATACGGAAATAAATAATCTCTTTTTGTGTAGTGTATGGTATATTAGCATTTTAAAGTACGTTCGAAAGACATTCCATTTAAAAATTAATGATGACGACAGCAAGTTTAGTTAATTTTCTGAGCTAGAAAAAAATAAAATTTGTTTGTAGCGTATATCCTTCGCGAGGACTGAGGAAGATATTTGTGAATCCCTATGATACAACAAAACAGGAGCACTTGTTGGAATGGGAAACATCAATTTCACAAGGTTTTCCACTAAAGAGTTTTGAAGTGTTTTGAAGTAATTGTAGGAAAACAAACAGTTGCTTATGCCTCCTTCTTCTGTATTCTGACAGTCGCAGAAACGGTTATCCTTGAGACCTACAGAATGTAGGGGGGGGGGGGGGGGCAGGTTGAACTACGGTTGATTAGTAGCAAGTTAGTTGTCAGCTTCCTGTTCGTCTGAAATTTTCGATGACAGGAGAACCTTCTTACTACTGGTCGGATCGCAGAGTCCCATTGACTTTACAGCCAGTTTGTGCAGCCACAACTGGAAATCGGAGGATGGTAGACTGACGCTCATCACACAGCAAGAACCATTGGCATTCTTCGCAAACTTTGCTATTTTGTCGTCTAAACCAAACATACATGATCTAGGGCTCACATGAAGGAGATTCTCATGCCTGTTCGTTAATTTTTCAGTGCTTCTCGTAAAATTCCAGATACCTGAATATTCATTTTACTGTTACATTTTCGAATTTTAATAAATTCGAACACTTTTTTGAGTCCGAGACTACCACAGATTCTGGAGCCTCGCGTAAAACCAAATATCAGAGCCTCTCGAATTGCAATCGTTTCTGTAGTAAAAACCGAACAACATTGTCGCAGACTAAGTTCCTCGGAATACTTCAGCTACGGGAGAAGTAATACGGATGTTACTGCTGCAGTCTCTTGAAGTCGAAAGCAATCAGTATAAACGTGAACAAAGCGCGTCGGTATAGATTAATGTAGGTAATGAAACTTGAACTCATTGTGCCAAAGCAATTATTCATAATACTGTAATAGTGAACATCAAAGTTTCCCGACTGATGGAATGGATTTCTAACTGGCTGTACGGATGTATCTGTTTGAACCCAACTGTAGATGCTGTGTAATTAGCCTAATGCTTGCACTAGTTGAGGGCAAAGACTACACATCTCCAATGTACGCCTCGTGAGCAGAAGACTTTCTCATTTCTCGTAGGAGGGTGATTAGTCTGTTATTGGACTGCCATCCCCCTCGGCTATTAAAAGGGCTCGCCAAGTACTGACGTCTAGCAGACAGCGGAGTTTCAACAACTTCTCCTAGTAAAGCATACGTGGAAGTTGATCGCATGGCTCCAAAGCATACAAACCGGTATCCGAATCGTACTAAGTCAGACTTACGAAGTGCACCTTTAGCAATACTATGATATCAGGAGCATTCTAATCGATGATACAGCGGACTAAGAGAATGTTACAGTCTGCACACCATCAAGTTCCAGCTGCAGGTCTCATTGTATTAATGCTGTATTGTCTTTTCTTGGGTACAGAAAGGCTGGAGAGAACTACAGAAAATTTCTCGGTCTAACTGTTATCTCGTTGGCATTCATCCAGCCGCTGAACGGGTGAATGGCTGAAGTCAGGCATAGAGATCTGGCATTTAAGTGTAGAAAAAAGGCTTAAATCAGTTGCGTACTGGAGAGTTTCAACTTCTGGCGCAATGATGTTGTTCATATCTCATTCGTATATAAAACACAGAATAATGCAGCGATTTGAACACTGAGGGAGTCCTCTTGAGTCTGTATGAGTAATTTGTTTTTGGAATCTTTCACGCATTTGAAAAGGTTCGAACACCAAACGAAATAATATTTCCTGTTGCTGAAAGCTCGAAAAATTTCAGAGAGCAGAGTAAAAAAACTGCCTAGGTTTCTTTCATTCTTTGATATCTAAAATACACTCCTGGAAATGGAAAAAAGAACACATTGACACCGGTGTGTCAGACCCACCATACTTGCTCCGGACACTGCGAGAGGGCTGTACAAGCAATGATCACACGCACGGCACAGCGGACACACCAGGAACCGCGGTGTTGGCCGTCGAATGGCGCTAGCTGCGCAGCATTTGTGCACCGCCGCCGTCAGTGTCAGCCAGTTTGCCGTGGCATACGGAGCTCCATCGCAGTCTTTAACACTGGTAGCATGCCGCGACAGCGTGGACGTGAACCGTATGTGCAGTTGACGGACTTTGAGCGAGGGCGTATAGTGGGCATGCGGGAGGCCGGGTGGACGTACCGCCGAATTGCTCAACACGTGGGGCGTGAGGTCTCCACAGTACATCGACGTTGTCGCCAGTGGTCGGCGGAAGGTGCACGTGCCCGTCGACCTGGGACCGGACCGCAGCGACGCACGGATGCACGCCAAGACCGTAGGACCCTACGCAGTGCCGTAGGGGACCGCACCGCCACTTCCCAGCAAATTAGGGACACTGTTGCTCCTGGGGTATCGGCGAGGACCATTCGCAACCGTCTCCATGAAGCTGGGCTACGGTCCCGCACACCGTTAGGCCGTCTTCCGCTCACGCCCCAACATCGTGCAGCCCGCCTCCAGTGGTGTCGCGACAGGCGTGAATGGAGGGACGAATGGAGACGTGTCGTCTTCAGCGATGAGAGTCGCTTCTGCCTTGGTGCCAATGATGGTCGTATGCGTGTTTGGCGCCGTGCAGGTGAGCGCCAAAATCAGGACTGCATACGACCGAGGCACACAGGGCCAACACCCGGCATCATGGTGTGGGGAGCGATCTCCTACACTAGCCGTACACCACTGGTGATCGTCGAGGGGACACTGAATAGTGCACGGTACATCCAAACCGTCATCGAACCCATCGTTCTACCATTCCTAGACCGGCAAGGGAACTTGCTGTTCCAACAGGACAATGCACGTCCGCATGTATCCCGTGCCACCCAACGTGCTCTAGAAGGTGTAAGTCAACTACCCTGGCCAGCAAGATCTCCGGATCTGTCCCCCATTGAGCATGTTTGGGACTGGATGAAGCGTCGTCTCACGCGGTCTGCACGTCCAGCACGAACGCTGGTCCAACTGAGGCGCCAGGTGGAAATGGCATGGCAAGCCGTTCCACAGGACTACATCTAGCATCTCTACTATCGTCTCCATGGGAGAATAGCAGCCTGCATTGCTGCGAAAGGTGGATATACACTGTACTAGTGCCGACATTGTGCATGCTCTGTTGCCTGTGTCTATGTGCCTGTGGTTCTGTCAGTGTGATCATGTGATGTATCTGACCCCAGGAATGTGTCAATAAAGTTTCCCCTTCCTGGGACAATGAATTCACGGTGTTCTTATTTCAATTTTCAGGAGTGTAGTTTTCTTCATCATAGTCGCACTGAACGTGTAGCATTGCTCGAAGTTCATAACGCATTATTTGCTCTTACGTCAGAAAAAAGATACGTCTATTAAAGCAGACTTCATAGTTTCAAGAGATTTTTCCAACAAACCGAGTTTAAGGTCAAGTACTTGTCGGAGCCAGTCCACAAAAAAATTTCAACTTTGTGATTGCTATTTGGTCCACGTTTGAGGCGGCGTCATTGCTGGAGTTATGTAGAAGCTCTGGATCACGCGTCTTGTGATTTTGTTTGACCTTCGCAGGTGCTACACAGCGTCTTGTGCTGTGCGTGTCTTCCCTGCAGGAAGAAGACAAAGAAAACAAAGAACCTTATGTGCAGCGCTACACAAGTAGAAAACAGTGGAAGAAAGTCCTTGATTCCGGAATAATGGACCTGGACATGGTGAGGAACTCCAAGATGTGTCAAAAACGCCACAATGACCTTAAAGCATTACTGAAATTGTTAATAATGCTTACTCTAGTAGCATACTCTGCTCTTTAACTTCCCGGATTTTTTCAATATTCCAACTATTTGTTTTAGTTTTCTGCTTTATATTAAATCTTAAATTAGACTTAACAAACATACACACATGTTCGATGTCTACGTCTAATTCTGGAGAACTGTTGTTACACTTTATTTGATACGTATACCCTCTCAACACTAATATAAAATCGATAAGATGGTGCCGGCCGAAGTGGCCGTGCGGTTAAAGGCGCTGCAGTCTGGAACCGCAAGACCGCTACGGTCGCAGGTTCGAATCCTGCCTCGGGCATGGATGTTTGTGATGTCCTTAGGTTAGTTAGGTTTAACTAGTTCTAAGTTCTAGGGGACTAATGACCTCAGCAGTTGAGTCCCATAGTGCTCAGAGCCATTTTTTGATAAGATGGTTGTTATTATCACATTGAAATTTCCAGGTGCAGTTCCTTCGATTATGCACTTCAAAGACTGTGTTTGTTGTATAATGTCATGTTCATTTGAACACTCAAGTTGACGCTCTCGCTTTTTGTTGGTGATTCACAGTCCAGATCTCTCTGCTCTCTGTCATTCACGGTCACTTGCCACTAGAGATTCAAATCTCACATTATGATTATATTACGCCGTTAGCAAGCCATTATATTTTCACCGCTAATAAACCTTATTTAAGGAAGGTGTGGGTATTATCTAGCAGAATATTTTTTCTTATAACAGGAGAAATAATGACAGTTAAAGAATTCTGCTTAAAAAATAAGGGGTATATTATTAATAATGACAAATGATATTATGTCATTTCACTATTATTATTAATTTCCATAGCAATATTATCATAGATATACGTTTTAAATGGATTTCGTGTTGAATATATTTGGCGTAAGTTACCCATGAACATTACTGCATACAGGCGTTACATATTCACTGATCAGGCAAGACACGTGACGACCTACGTAATTGCCGGTATGTCCACCCTCGGCATGGATAACAGCGGCGATGTGTCGTGGCATGGAACCAATGAGGCCTTGGTAGGTCACTGGAGGGAGAGTCATCTAATTCTCTTATATTCCGGGGAGGGGGCGATGAATTCTGTCGCCACGTTTAATCACATCCGATTGTGATCGATCGCGTTCAGATCTGGAGGTTTGTGGGGCCAGCACATCAATTGGAACTCGCCACTGTGTTCCTCAAACCACTCTATCACATTTTAGTCCTTGTGACATGGCGCATTACTTGTTGAAAGATGCCACTGGCGCCGGGAAACATGATCACCATGAAGGGGTGTACGTGGTCAACAACCAGTGTAAGATACTCCTTGGCTGTCATAGTGCCTTGCACGAGCTCCTCCACTGAACCCAAGGATTACCATGTGAATGTTCCCCAGAGCATAGTGAAGCTGCCAGCTTATCTCCACCCGCAGTACATGTGTCAAGGAGCTGTTCTCGTGGAAGACGACGGATTTGAGTCCGCCCATCAGCCTGATGAAAATGGTGTCAGGATTCATCAGACCACGAAACGCTCTGCCACTGCGCCAACGTCCAGTGCCGATAGTCACGTACCCATTTCAGTCGTAGTTGCCGATGTCTTGTGTTAACACTGACACTTGCATGCGTCGTTGGGTGTGGAGGCCCATTGTTAGGAGTGTTCAGTGTACGGCACACGCACTTGTACTCTCCCCAGATTTAAAGTCTGATGTTAGTTCGTCCACAGTTTGCTGCCTGTCGTGTTTTACAAGTCCGCCCAGCCAACGGCGTCTGACATCTGAAATGAGGCGTGGCCGCCCATCCCCACGACGTCTGGACGTGGTTTTACGTTTTTTCGCCACGTGTTGAGGACACCTACCATAGCACTTCTCGAACGCCAGATAAGTCGTGCAGTTTCCAAAGTGCACGTGCCGAGCGTCCGAGTCATAACAATCTGCCCTCGGTCAAATCGAGACAGATCGCGCGCCTTCTCCATTCTACACAAGAACAGCACTCTCACTGATAGTACATGCACTATGCGTGTGTCTGACTAGCAGTCATTCCTCACCATGTGACGCCGCTATCGACTGGATCGGTTTATATCGATAGTAAGTCGGGGTCATAATGTTCTGTCTGATCGGTGTATGTGACTTGTACTATAGTAAGAACTAAATAAAAGAGCATCAGGTACGTAATACCATAACTGAGAACAGACAGTACATCACGATCTTAGATAATCAGTCTCTGCACTAACTCATATTTACGTTCTTGGGCTAATATTCTCATGATTGTGAACCTATTATACCCAGCGCAGGCTATCGTCCGTGTATTTCATTGTAGTCTTTAGATACACTCACCCTTGTCCCCTTCATATGCTTCCTAAAATTGGAACTATACTATTGAATAAAATGTTCTCGGGTTTCTAGCCGCATCAATTGCTTAAAACTACCCGAGCTTTCGGCCAAGCACTCCTTGGCCATTGTCAAGTGGTATGACTGCCAGTGGGCTGTTGGTGCACCCTTATATACGCTAGCTGCCGGCTGTGACGTCACTGGTGCCCGTGACATTGCCATGTATGGGCATGTTTTGAGTCGGCGCTCGATGTGCCCTCTTCAACCGCGCGATCTTTGGATACCACGCAGCGCTGAGCTGCAAGCCACCGTCTCTATTCAGGGTGTTTGCGGTAATTTTTATTTCAATAGCTTCCTTTCTTAAACTGTCGCAGAGGCCGTTAGTGCGAGACACGACAGAGGTATCGTCAAATCTTACGTGGTGACGGTTTTCTAACGCATGCTCAGCTAACGCAGATTTCTCTGGATAGCGTAGGCGATAATACCTCTCGTGTTCTTTCCCGCGTTGTTCCACAGTGCGCACTGTTTGTCCGATGTACTTCTGTCGACACTCAGAAGGTATTTCGTAGACTCCAGGTGTTCTGAGACCCACTGCGTCTTTAACTGGTCTCAATAATTGACGGATTTTCGTTGGAGGCCTGAGGATTGATTTGATCTTGTGTCTTTTCAACAGGCGGCTTATCTTGCCCGACGCAGAGCCACAGAATGGCAACAAAGCAAGTTTCTTTTCCTGCTCTTCGTCGTTGGTCTTATTCTGATATTTCCCAGAAATCATTTCTTTCACTTGATGGGCGCTGTAGCCATTATTTCTGAAAACCTTGCGTAGGTGGCTCAGTTCATGGGGAAGGTTATCGTCGTCTGATATTACTCTTGCACGATGCACCAATGTTTGTAATACTGTGCGCTTCTGTGTTGGATGACTATGGCTGGTGGCTGGTTGAACTATACTATTTCCTTTTGGCGAAGATGGAGTTATATTAACTCATCAGATTTCCTAATGACTCTTCGCCACATAAAATTATTTTAGCCTTTTCGTTCCATGTCCACCTTCTTACCTACTTTCATAGCTCTCATAAGATTACCTTCTAAAGAACAGCGTATGTGAGCCGTGAGACTTGCAATCTGCCACTCATTTATCTACTTTCATGACACTCATAAAATTACTTCTAAATAACTATATATTTGAACCATGAGCTTTATGATTTGCTTAGTGTAGTGTGATATTAGTTTAGGGTTGTGAGTCAATTTCCTTTTCTTCATTTTTATGTGTATTTACCAGATGAGTATACGGCGACGCCCAGGTATTTATTTATCCCAATATTCTATTAGAAAGGAAAGAAATATACACCTTTTCTCTCTCCTCTCTTCCACCTGCCTCCTCACATACTATTTGTTTCCAATTTGACCGCTCCCCTTCACCATCTCCCTCATGCCCACCACCCCTACTCCCCTTGCCTCTATCCGTCTACTTCTACCACTTCGCTCTGCTCATCTTCTCTTTCCACCTCTCTCTGTCCATCTACTTGTCCAGTCTTACTCCGTTCACTTTCTCCTCCCCCACTATGTTCATGTATTCCTCCCCCTTTCTCTCTGTTCGTCTTTCCCTATCTCCCTGTCCAACACACCTGCCCCTCCTGTCTAAATGGCTCTGAGCACTAAGCGATTTAACTTCTGAGGTCATCAGTCCCCTAGAACTTAGAAATAATTAAACCTAACTAACCTAAGGACATCACACACATCCATGCCCGAGGCAGGATCGAACCTGCGACCGTAGCGCTCTCTCGGCTCCAGACTGTAGCGCCTAGTACCGCACGGCCACTCCGGCCAGCCCCTCCTGTCTCACTTTCATATTCATCTCCCCCGCACTCTGTCCATCTTCTCTGCCAAGTCCCGATGTCCAACTCCTCCTTTCCCTCTCCGACTGTCCATCTCTTCATCGCCCCTCTCTCGGTCTCACCTGCATGTATACCCCCTGGAACACATTCTGACACACGCAGATAATGCCAGGCCTGCGGGGAAATCTAGCTGTCAGTGGTTAACAAACAATTTTGAAACACACCACCCACCCTAAGGGAGCTGGGAATCACTTATCCTATAGTACTGCTTCCTGGGCAATACAGTAAATGGTATGTGTACAAATATTGGTTGAAATTGATCCAGTGGTTTAGGAGGAGACGCAGAATATACCCACACATACATACATCCGCTTGTATATATGTATGCGATATGATATCTGCTAATAGTATGATATTCATCCTGAGTCAATGATTACGAATGCATATTACCTACCGTTATCCAACCCTGCCGATTGTGAGTAGCGGAAGGTCTGTTCCAAAAATAGGTATAACAGACACAGAAAATGAATGACAATCGTAACATGTTGTGGGGAAAGCAAACCAAAGACTGATAAATATTGGCAGAAAAGAATGAGATTTCCACTCTGCAGCGGAGTGTGCGCTGATATGTAACTTCCTGGCAGATTAAAACTGTGTGCCGGACCGAGACTCGAACTCGGGGCCTTTGCCTTTCGCGGGCAAGTGCTCTACTAGTGTGTCCGACACACAGTTTTAATCTGCCAGAAAGTTTCATTGGCAGAACACTCAAAAAATGCAATAAGTCTCCTAAATAGAGAGTTTTTACTATGCTTGTCCGCCCTCTTCTGGAGTGTTGTTGTCCAACGTGAGATTCGCGTCAGACGAGATTGACGGAGACCATCAAAGAAGTTCAAAGAAGGCAACTCATTTTGAATCATCGCGAAGTATGGGAGAGAATGGCACGGATATGATACGCGATTTGGGATAGCGATGATTAAAACAAAGGCGTTTTTCGATGCGACAGTATCTACAGATGAAATTTCAATCACCAAGTTTCTCCTCAGAGCGTGAAAATATTCCTCCCACATAGGTAGGAATGACACCATACTAAAATAAGAGAAATCAGAAGCCTCACGGAAAGATTTAAGTGTTCGTTTTCCCGTGTGCTGTTAGAGAGTGGAACGCTAGAAATATAGCTCGAAGGTGGTGCGGTGAACCGTCTGCAAGTCACTAATTATGAATTTCAGAGTAGGCATGTACATGTAGATGAATACTCGAAAGCAGAAGCAAGAAACGAATGCGAACAGAATATCACAGCAAATAGAATACATTTTCCCTCTTTCTTCTGTTATGTTGATAGTTTCCTTCTGTATCCATTTGCAGGTAAACGAGATTTATGAGAACACAGTGCACACTCATACTAATGGGGACTGCAGTGGTACAGGCTCTTCCATTCATTCACACACAGTGAACGGAGACTTCATTGAGGACACATGCCAACTTCATGAGGGAAGGATATGTCTCATATCAGCAATATACACTATGTGATCAAAAGTATTCGGACACCTGGCTGAAAATGACTTACAAGTCCGTGTTGCCCCTTCATCGGTAATGCTGGAATTCACTATGGTGCTGGCCCACCTTTAGCCTTAATGACAACTTCCACTCTCGCAGGCATACGTCCAATCAGGTGCTGTAAGGTTTCTTGAGGAATGACAACCCATTCTTCATGGAGTGCTGCACTGAGGAGAGGTATCGATGTCGGTCGGTGAGGCCTTCCCCGAAGTCGGCGTTCCAAAACATCCCAAAGGTGTTCTATGATTCAGGTGAGGACTCTGTGCAGGTCAACAGATTTCAGTACACATATCTGTTACGTTCTGGAAAAAAAAATATTGTGAGGTGAGGACCACCAGCCACCTATTGTGGTGGGGAGTGGCAGCGTGGAGCGAGAAGAGGGAAGGAGGAGATGGATATATAGGGAGGGGGAAGCAGGAGATGGAAACTGGTAGGGAGAGGAGGCAATGGACAGAGGGAGGTGGAGGAGGAAATGGACAGAGGTAGGAGAGAGGAGATGGACAGCGGAAGGAAAGAGGAAGAGAAAGACAGTGACAGTGGAGACGAGATGGGCGGACGGAGGGGAGAATAAGTGGACAGAGAAAGGGGAAGGAGAAAATGGCATGAGCAATGGAAGAGGAGAACATTGACCAATAGAGGGATGGAATAAGACAGAAGAGGGATTAGGATGTGGAATGAGAGGGGGGAGCAAGACATGGATAGAGGGGGATGGTGTACATAGATAGACAGGGGAGCAGAGAGAAAAGACGAGCAAATGGATAGAGAGAGGGGGAAGGAGTAGATGGATGGAGAGATTTGTGGGAGGAGATAGACAGAGTGAAGGGCAGAAAGAGATGGACAGAGAGGAAGGCAGGGGTGGGGGGTGGGGGGGAGGGTTTCACAACCCCCCACGAATAATACGTCCGAGAAGGCGACGTCGCAACGAACGTCGACCGTAGAAACAAGAAGAGCGCTTCTGCGATTCTATGTGCTTGGTTACAAGTACGCTGCATTCTTCCTTTAGAAACCGTTATGGAAGATAATTGTGACTACCTTAATAATAGAATCCAAAGTGACCAATAGAAACAAGTTATTGTTGTTGTGGTCTTCAGTCCTGAGACTGGTTTGATGCAGCTCTCCATGCTACTCTATCCTGTGCAAGCTTCTTCATCTACCAGTACCTACTGCAACCTTCATCCTTCCGAATCTGCTTGGTGTATTCATCTCTTGGTCTCCCTCTACGATTTTTACCCTCCACGCTGCCCTCCAATACTAAATTGGTGATCCCTCGATACCTCAGAACATGTCCTACCAACCGATCCCTTCTTCTAGTCAAGTTGTGCCACAAACTTCTCTTCTACCCAATCCTACGCAACACCTACTCATTAGTTATGTGATCTACCCATCTAATTGGTTGGTTGGTTGTTTGGGGGAAGAGACCAAACAGCGAGGTCATCGGTCTCATCGGATTAGGGAAGGATGGGGAAGGAAGTCGGCCGTGCCCTTTCAAAGGAACCATCCCGGCATTTGCCTGGAGAGATTTAGGGAAATCACGGAAAACCTAAATCAGGATGGCCGGACGCGGGATTGAACCGTCGTCCTTCCGAATGCGAGTCCAGTGTGCTAACCACTGCGCCACCTCGCTCGGTACCCATCTAATCTTCAGCATTCTTCTGTAACACCACATTTTGAAAGCTTCTATTCTCTTCTTGTCTAAACTATTTATCGTCCATGTTTCACTTCCATACATGGCTACACTCCATACAAATACTTTCAGAAACGACTTCCTGACACTTAAATCTCGATGTTAAGAAATTTCTCTTCCTCAGAAACGGTTTCCTTGCTATTGCCAGTCTACATTTTATATCCTCTCTACCTCGACCATCATCAGTTATTTTGCGCCCCAAATAGCAAAACTCCTTTACTACTTTCAGTGTCTCATTTCCTAATCTAATTCCCTCAGCATCACCCGACTTTATTCGACTACATTCCATTATCCTCGTTTTGCTTTTGTTGATGTTCATCTTATATCCTCCCTTCAAGACACTATCCATTCCGTTCAACTGCTCTTCCAAGTCCTTTGCTGTCTCTGACAGAATTACAATGTCATCGGCGAACCTCAACGTTTTTATTTCTTCTCCATGGATTTTAATACCCACTCCAAATTTTTATTTTGTTTCCTTCACTGCTTGCTCAATATACAGATTGAATAACATCGGTGAGAGGCTACAAACCTGTCTCACTCCCTTCCCAACCACTGCTTCCCTTTCGTGCCCCTCGACTCTTATGACTGCCATCTGCTTTCTGAACAAATTGTAAATAGTCTTTCGCTCCCTATATTGTACCCCTGCCACCTTCAGAATTTGAAAGAGAGTATTCCAGTCAACATTGTCAAAAGCTGTCTCTAAGTCTACAAATGCTAGAAACATAGGTTTGCCTTTTCTTAATCTAGCTTCTAAGATAAGACGTAGGGTCAGTATTGCCTCACGTGTTCCAGTATTTCTGCGGAATCCGAACTTATCTTCCCCAAGGTCGGCTTCTACTAGTTTTTCCATTCATCTGCAAAGAATTCGCGTTAGTATTTTGCAGCTGTGACTTATTAAACTGATAGTTCGGTAATGTTCACATTTGTCAACACCTGCTTTCTTTGGGATTGGAATTATTATATTCTTCTTGAAGTCTGAGGGTATTTCGCCTGTCTCATACATCTTGCTCACCAGATGGTAGAGTTTTGTCATGACTGGCTCTCCCAAGGCCGTCAGTACTTCTAATGGAATGTTGTCTACTCCCGGGGCCTTGTTTCGACTCAGGTCTTTCAGTGCTCTGTCAAATTCTTCACGCAGTATCATATCTCCCATTTCATCTTCATCTACATCCTCTTCCATTTCCATAATATTGTCCTCAAGTACATCGCCCTTGTATAGACCCTCTATATACTCCTTCCACCTTTATGCTTTCCCTTCTTTGCTTAGAACTGGGTTTCCATCTGAGCTCTTGATATTCATACAAGTGGTTCTCTTTTCTCCAAAGGTCTCTTTAATTTTCCTGTAAGCAGTATCTATTTTACCCCCAGTGAGATAAGCCTCTACATCCTTACATTTAGCGTCTAGCCATCCCTGCTTAGCCATTTTGCACTCCCTGTCGATCTCATTTTTGAGACGTTTGTATTCCTTTTTACCTTCTTCATTTACTGCATTTTTATATTTTCTCCTTTCATCAATTAAATTCAATATTTCTTCTCTTACCCAAGGATTTCTACTAGCCCTCGTCTTTTTACCTAATTGATCCTCAGCTGCCCTCACTACTTCATCCCTCAAAGCTACCCATTCTTCTTCTACTGTATTTCTTTCCCCCATTCCTGCCATTTGTTCCCTTACGGTCTCCATGAAACTTTGTACAACCTCTGGTTTAGCCAGTTTATCCAGGTCCCATCTCCTTAAATTCCCACCTTTTTGCAGTTTCTTCAGTTTTAATCTACAGTTCATAACCAATAGATTTTGATCAGAGTCCACATCTGCCTCTGGAAATGTCTTACATTCTAAAACCTGCTTCCTAAATCTCTGTCGTACCATTATATAATCTATATGAAATCTGTCAGTATCCCCGGGCTTCTTCCAAGTGTACAACCTTCTTTTACGATTCTTGAACCAAGTGTTAGCCATGATTAAGTTGTCCTCTGTGCAAAATTCCACCACGCAGCTTCCTCTTTCATTTCTTAGCCCCAGTCCATATTCATCTTCTACGTTTCCTTCTCTCCCTTTTCCTACTACCGAATTCCAGTCACCCATGACTATTAAATTTTCGTCTCCCTTCACTATCTGAATAATTTCTTTTATTTCATCATACATTTCTTCAATTTCTTCGTCATCTGCAGAGCTAGTTGGCATTAAAAACAAGTATGATACCGTAAACAGACTCTTTATCTACGCTTTGTATTAAAAAGTAAGAGCTAATGGTAGCGTGCATCACTTATATCGGATAAATGGATGAAAATTTTGATGCACTTCGTTCAAGCGAACCAGCGGTTGCTCATGTTTCACGGTACATTTTCTTGAGGAGATAATACGTAGACCAAACGCCATCCTACGACTATTAAATGTCATCAGGAACTGAATCTAAGTAAAAGCATCATGATATGAAGACGTCAGTATCAAATAGCAAACTGTTACCAGGAATATGGAATTTGCTTTCTCGGCTCACGACAGCAGAAAGCTCCCAAATGTTGAATTACTTAATGAAGGAATGGGGCATTGGGTGAATTACCTTTTGTCTCAGCTTAAACCAGATCTGCTTGACGACCTGAAATTTCCTGATGGCGTTGCTTGCAGCAGCATTTATTTTGACGTTATTCGAGCTAAGCTTAGCTGTGAAAGTGTGAGTCAAGGGTGGAACCAAACACGGATGCTTGTACATCACAGGCTCTTTCCTAGCCACATATGTCACACAGCGAGACGCAAATGTCGAAACACGACGTCCGAAGATAGTGAACCGGCGCAATGTCAAGTTTGTAGGCTTACTTTGCTGATGAAAGCCTCACCTGTGACCCAGACAAGCATTATGTGATACCAGTTTCAGCATCAAAAATGTAATCCGTACAAACGTGTCATTCAGCAACAGTGACCGTGCGAATAGTTTCGGAGTTGCCATGATCTACCAAAAGACAGGATATTTCCTCACAAAAAGGACAATGACTCTTTCAGTCAATGCGTATCCCTACATAGTATCTGTGATAAGACTATAAAATCATCGTCAACTCGTTAACACATGCGCTCTTAAGGAGACGTAGCACGAGTGATAGTTTACATTAGTGCTTAAAGGGTATCGTTGACGCATAATAGAAAAATGATCTTTGGAAATTCTGAGCAAATCGAAAGTATTGTGGAATGATGCCCTCTGGAACCTATCTACTGGCTAATCATTCGTCTGGTATCCATCACAACGCTCCTTCTGTTTATTAGTAGGGTAAATTTGATTGAAAGCTGTGGCGCCTGCGATTACTTGCTAGTTTTTCCATCTGATAACATCGCTACCTTAATCATTTTTTAGCAATATCTGTGTTTCATTGGTAATTGTTATTGTATCTTTATAGTTCCAGCACGTCCGCGGAGGTGCAAATGCCATACAACAGAACAATTATTGAAAAGAATAACAATGTAAATAGGGAGAAAAATGGCTCGAATATTGTGAGCGTGACTAATTAAAAAGAAAGAGACCATTAATAACTTTAGAGCAACTGTACAGTCTCAGAAACTAATACAGCGTGCGATGAATCTGAATGTATTATACACGGCAATATTTATTCCATCAAATTTATCAGGACATTTAATTTATATGTTATTAACGAGATATTTAATTAGTTTAATTCGGTAGATGATTTAGGGTAGTGTTATTGGGATTAACGCATATTTTCATTAGCAAGCTTTCATGTTTGCATTTATTTACGTAACTGACTATGTACTTAGTGTACATATCTATGCATACCCATGTACTGTTGTAATTAGTAGACAAAACGTCAACACAGACGTTACGCACACATCGGGCCACCACTAATGCATTATGTTTTTGGAACATGAGTCTCTTCTTCACGAGCTAATCTTTTTATATCAGTATGTTTACCACACTGAATCGGCGATACTTGCTTAACCCTTAAATGCATAGTGTTGCATATCTGCAACATTGATTATAAAACTATTTTGTGTGCCTCCAGTGGGAATGTTGTGAACTAATATGTGTTTAACAGATGCACCAGTGTGTCTAGAAAGTGCCTGTGGTGTTAGTTGTGTCAAGGTTGGCTGCAGTGTGAACTTGTATTAACTTCTTTGCTTGTGCTTGTAGTAAATCGTGGTGTTCAAATATCGCGTTTTTTGAAATTGTATTTTCCATATTAAGAGCCACTTTTGAAAGGAGAAAAATCACACCAACTAAGACAGGTGTGTAGAGACATATTAAGCACAAAAAAATTGCGCAAACTATCCGAATTTGAATTATAAATAACAATGGCCGTATGTTGCATATGTGCAACATCGCGTGAAAGCTGAAAATCTATGTCGCTGTGACCATTTTATGTTCTTGTGACTTTTGCAAGAATATTTTTAATCACTTATCTTTTATGGCAATTGGACATTATTGTATACGGTATTATAGGTGCTATGGTATCTAATTGTTGGTCATTGACTTTTACGTTGTGGATCGATTGTTCAATCACAGTGGTATTTTGAACAAAAATATTTCTCCAGAAGAAGTAAGACAGCTACTAGATTTACCTTCTGGCGGTGATGATGATTACTTAAATGACTTCAGTAGTTGCAGTGATGATGATCCTTCAGTAAATCCAAATGATTTATTTGGTAATGGCAGTTCTGACAGTGATTACTCAGCTGAAGATAGAACAGAAACTGTTGAGTTATCCCATGTATTTCCAAGTACATCACAAAGGTTGGATAATGGTCATGTTTCTCACTCTGTTGCACCACTAACTGATCATAATTATGACAAAAGTATTGATTCTTCACAAAACCAATCACAGACATTTTGTTCAAGGATCAAAAGAAGTTCAAGGGAATCTTAGATTATTCTGAAGAAATAAAAAGTTTGAAAAACACCATATCAGTTTTTCAAATATTTTTTCAAAGATGAACTGTTTCAAAAAATAAAAGATGAAAGTATGCTATATACTTCACAAAACCTTCCAACTAAAGTCTTTCAAATAACATCATCTGATGTGAAAAAATATATTGGGATCTACTTATTGACATCTGTTACCAATGGTAGCAACATTCGAGAGTTTTGGAATGATATAATTGGAAATGATTGGGTAAAGAAGACTATGTCTTTGAATACATTTGAAAAAATTCGAGCACATCTGTATTTTAATGATAATTCTAAACAGATTCCTAAAGGTGAGCCAGGGTATGATAAATTGTATAAAATCAGGCCAGTTATTGAATATCTGATGGAAAGCTTTTCATCAGTTAGAATGGACGAGTGTTTGTCACTCAATGAACAAATGTGTGCAACAAAATTGAAACACAGTCTTCAACAATATATTCAAATCAAACCTCATAAATGGGGCTACAAGTTTTTTATTCTTTCCTCAACCACAGGATTTGCCTACAGATTTGAGATCTTCACTGGACAAGAGAACAATCCTGCTAGTAATTACCAGCAGAACCAGATTTGGGTGCAAGCTCAAATGTTGTTGTCAGACTTGTGAGGCACATTCCGAAACATTTCAATCATAAAATTTATTTTGACAACTGTTATACATCAGTACCTGTTATGGTGTATTTGCATAAACAGGGCATATTGTCTCCAGGAACAGTCCGAAAAAACCGAATTCCTGATCGCAAATTACCAGCAGAGAAGAAGCTAAGTAAGCTGCCCATAGGTACATCAGAAGAATTTATAGCCATTGTGGATGGAGTGGACATCTCTTCTGTGATATGGAAGGACAACAAATGTGTGACTCTTCTGTCAACATTTACAGGCAAATTGCCAGAAAGTAAAGTAAGATGCTATGAACGAAGTTTAAGAGCCCACAAGGAAGCTGACTGTCCTGAAATTGTGACAGTGTATAACAAACACACGGGAGGAGTAGACCTTATGGACAGTCATTTGGGTTGTCATACCATTAAGTCAAATCCAAGAAGTGGTATTTCAGACTGTTTTACCACTTACTTGATCTTGCAGTTATAAATGCCTGGATCCTTTACAAGGAAATACTACTGATGAAGAGACCATCTGAAAAACCCTTGCATCAGAAGCAATTCGGGCTTGAGTTGGTACAATGTCTTTGTGGCCTAGGAAGATGTGGACCAAAGAGGGGTAGACCAAGTAATGAAATTCAGAATCAACTGGAGGCAAGAAAGAAGTGTTCCAGGGCTGCTGTCCCACCACAAGATGTCCGAAGTGACTCCACTGATCATTGGCCTACGTGGAATACAAAAAGAAATAGATGCAAATTTCCAGCATGCACAGGGTATACATTCATTACTTGCAGTAAATGTAATGCATACCTTTGTTTCAACAAGGACAAGAACTGCTACACAAATTTACATGGAAACGAGTTATACTCTTCGCTTTTGCAAAAAATTAATCATAATTCATTCACTATGGTACCGTTCCCATAATGTGTTACATATATTTTCTTAAATAGATACAATGATGTTTGGATATGTATATAGGTTGATTTTCAATAAACAAATAAGAAACAACTATTAAAAAAAATGATGTCTTTTTATTATGTATTTTGTGGAATACCGACTGACTACTGTATATATACACGCGATGTTGCATATATGCAACATCTCAAAAAAGTGCTTTTTTTGGAAAACTAGTGACACAGGAATTTTTGAACTATTCTTCCCTATGATTGTACCACTCATTGAACACGAAAAAAAATTTTTTTTCAAAGATTAAAAAATTCATGCATTTAAGGGTTAATATATTCTAAACTTTGCATTTACACACAAGTTTTGCTTCCAAGTGGCTGGTTAACTATTCTTGCATTCCTTAGCAGTAGCCCCATTAACATGCTTCTAATCCTGTTGGGCATGTTCCGTTAAAAACTTATCTCACCTTTTCAGTCTTTTACGTCTTATTTCTCTAGTTTATTTGATTTCTTAATTCATAACAGCCACTTACAGCACCATATAACTTATTCTTTAAACTTTACACCTACGGACGATCTACGTTATATAAAATCTGTTCAAGCGTGTTAAGCCGAATCTCTAGAATATTACTGTTTGTTAGCTATATGCCATCCTGTGTGAGTCAGTAATGGTAATAAAAAAAAAAAAAAAAAAAAAAAAAAAAAAACACCCACGGTTTATGGAGTATGGATGCTTCAGAGAGAAGAGGGAGCCAGAATATCCGTCCATCTTCGAGATCTTTCCCTGTCAACCGACTCCAGGTCCTGCCTCTCGCATCGACAAAGGAGAGAAGAATATGGACGATACAAGCAAAGACGATCGTGCAGAGGTGAGCCAACATCAGTACTACCATGTACGCATTCCAGAATTAGTAACTCTCCCACGTAACTCTCATTTTTACGCCTACAACCAAGTAAGGAACGCGCTTTATTGTAATCCATTAATACTAAACAGCACTGGGTACAATATCCCCAAGTAAACGTAACGTGCGACACACTTACATTACCGTGGAAAGTAAACTTTCGTTGTAAAATTTCCAGGGATTTTGGAATATACCACTCATTTGACATACAAATTAAAAATACGTGTTAACAGTACATTTAGTCTTCCATGATCTCACATGGGCGTCCGACATGCTACCCTAAGTCTCCAGTGCACGGTGGACGACCATACTGAGTGTTGGTTTGAAAACCTGAGCATAAAACAAAGCGCTGCTATAAACTGCAATAGGCATGTGCTGTCAGTAATAAGAAGGTGAAAGCCGACTCTAATTTTTATTCAGTAGTTGGAGAAAAATGTACTCGACGCCAACGCCATTTAATGTGGATTACACAGTATTTGTGGCCATTATCTAGGCGGCATGCAGAAGAAGGTTTAGATACGTGAGTAATAGTTAATAAGAAAATAAGTAACCAGAACAAACCACACGAAGGTATAACAGAGAGTTGTACTTCGTGAGGGCTATTAAGCAAAAGGTACCGATGTTGTCGTTGTCTCTTTGTGTAGTCTCCCAGAATCGGCATTCGAAGTAGATTTGGCGCCGTTATAGAGCTTTACATCTATATTCACGTGACGATGAGAGGATCAAATGAAAGAAATTATGGTGGTAACAGAGTTTAATAAATATAAATGTATGTCCTCGTTAGCAAATTTCCTTCTTTGAAATTACCTGCGTGATTTACAACGTACTTGCTGTACATATACAGTGCTGTACTGTCGCAATTACTAAACGAAGAGACCGAGCGAGGTGGCGCAGTGGTTAGCACACTGGACTCGCATTCGGGAGGACGACGGTTCAATCCCGTCTCCAGCCATCCTGATTTAGGATTTCCGTGATTTCCCTAAATCGTTTCAGGCAAATGCTGGGATGGTTCCTTTGAAAGGGCACGGCCGATTTCCTTCCCCATCCTTGCCTAACCCGAGCTTGTGCTCCGTCCCTAATGACCTCGTTGTCGACGGGACGTTAAACAACACTCACCTAACCTAACTAAACGAAGAAGCTTCACAAACGTTATATACGAAACGGACCACAGACAACGCAATATTTTTTTTTTTTTTTGGTTCATAAGTCTGTTAACTTTCTTCATCTGTCTTCATGTGCTAATCATTTTATATCTTCCTGTGTACTAAATGTGCATGGGTAACAATCTGCTTTTATGTACTTAATTTTGCAAGTCTTCATGTTTTTTCTCTTTCAAGTGTATGGTTCATTATTCCTGGCTGCCTTATAATTAGTCGCGTCAACCAACACTTATTCTGTTAACTGTGTCCGATTAAAACATTCTGTCGCCTTTTCATAGGTGTGCCTCTCAGTTCTCTACCTGTGCTTGATATATTAATTTCTGACAAACGTCTGTAGCATCGCATTTCACATTATTTACACACATCAAAAACAGTTTTGCATCACCCCAGTTCCCAGAACTCCTGAAGATAGACGCTGACTGTGGATATTGTATCACAGACACAATCCCTTTGACTGTTGAGAGATGTCACTAAACCTGCCCAAAGATGTAAGCAACCATGCATGAGCAGCGCCTGTTAGACGGAGAGGGTCCGACAGCCGATCAGTTCCAGTCATTTCACCAGGAAGGAGGTACAAGGCTCGTGTTATTTGTAGTTCAACACTGCGTAGACTGTAAGTACCACAGTTCGATCGCGTCTGCATTTTTACCTTGTGCCAGGAAGGGCTCTCAACAAGGAAGTGTCCAGGCCTCTCGGAGTAAGCCAAACCGATGTTGTTCGGACACGGAGGAGATACAGAGAGACAGGAACTGCCGATGACATGTCTTGCTCAGGCCGCCCAAGGGCTACTACTGCAGTGGATGACCGCTACCTACGGATTATGGCTCGGAGGAACGGTGACAGCAACGCCACCATGTTGAATAACGCTTTTCGTCAGCCACAGGACGTCGTGTTACGACTCAAACTGTGCGCAATAGGCTGCATGACGCGCAACTTCACTCCCGATGTCCACGGCGAGGTCCATCTTTGCAACCACGACACCATGCAGCGCGGTACATATGGGCCCAGCAACATGCCGGATGAGCTGCTCAGGAGTGACATCACGTTCTCTTCACCGATAAGAGTCGCATATGCCTTCAACCAGACAATCGTTGGAGTCGTGTTTGGAGGCAACCCGGTCAGGCTGAATGTCTTAGACACACTGTTCAGCGAGTGCAACAAGGTGGAGATTCCCTGCTGTTTTGGGGTGGCATTATGTGGGGCCCACGTACTCCGCTGGTGGTCATGTAAGGCGCCGTAGCGGCTGTACGATACGTGAATGCCATCGTCCGACCGATAGTGCAACCATATCGGCATCATATTGGCGAGGCATTCGCCTTCATGGACAACAATTCACGCCCCCATCGTGGACATCTTGTGGATGACTTCCTTCAGGATAACGACATCGCTCGACTAGAGTGGCCAGCATGTTCTCCAGGCATGAACCCTATCGCACATGCCTGGGACAGACTAAAAAGGGCTGTTTATGGATGACGTGACCTATCAGCCACTGTAAAGCATCTACGCCGAATCGCCGTTGAGGAGTGGGACAATCTGGAGCAGCCGTGTCTTGATGAACTTGTGGATAGTATGCCACGACGAATACAGGCATGCATCAATGCTAGAGGACGTGCCACTGGGTACTAGAGGTACCAGTTTGTACAACAATCTGGACCACCACCTCTGATGGTCTCGCAGTATGGTGGTACAACATGCAATGTGTGGTTTTCATGAGCAATAAAAAGGGCGGAAATTGTGTTTATGTTGATCTCTATTCCAATTTTCTGTACAGGTTCCAGAAATCTCGGAACCGAGGTGATGCAAAACTTTTTGTGACGTGTGTATTATCCACATTTACGGTCTGTTTAATTAATATACAGTCTATTTATCAAAGCTAAGTCAGTTTTCCAAAGTTCTCTACCTGTTAGACATATGCCATCCTAGCTGAATAAGAGATGGTAAAGTCGAACCATCCACAGGGCCATGTTGTTGAACGCATCAAGATGAGAAAGGAGGCCGAAGAAATACCACCGTCTGATGTCCACGAGCGCAAACAGGCTACACAGCGTCGCAATCGGTGCAAGGGACGTGAGAAGAAACTGGTCGCTCCGCTGCAGGGGCACCCCGCTGAGGTAAGTCAGTATCTTTACTTCCATGAAGAGTAAGCAGGAGGAAACGGACAGACTGGTTGAGAGCGAAGAAAGAGCAGCTTCTAGGACGTAAGGACGAATTTGGATTTTGCGCCATTTTGTCATATGATGGTTGGCAGCCGTGGTTTATTCATGTTTATTATATGCGATCCTTCCCATTAGTAGCTTGATAGTTTTTGTGTTGTGAGCGTTGTTGTTTGATGTTTATTTTCGTCATGGGGCTGATGACAACTGAGCAACGTATCTAAGTGATAAAAATTATTACAAAATCGGTAAAAGTCCAACGGAAACAGGTATGTTGAGACCACTGGTTCTGTTTCAAACTTTAAGAAGATAAGACGGTCGCGTTCTCTTCGAACACAAGAAAACATCGCCGTCGTGCATGACAATGTGACCGTAAGCCCTGGAAAATCGATTCTCCAACGAGTTCAACAACTGAATTTATTACAAAGTTCACTGCATGAAATCCTTTCACAAGATCTGAAAATGCATGTGTACAAGATTAAACTTACACAAGAGAAGATCATGGAGAGAGACATCAGTTTGCTCGAAGGATATTGGCTCGACAAGCGTAGAACGAGAACATCACAAAAAGAATAATTTTATCAGATGAGGCGCACTTCCACCTCGTCGATAAGCAGAACGGCTGAATCTGCGGTGAAGAAAATCCGTGAGTGACTGTGGAAGATGAGATGCATCCACAACAGGCAACTATGTGGTGTAGGTTCTGGGCAGGAGCAGTGACCGGCCCGTTCTTTTTTTGAAAATAATGAGGACGCTGCCGTTACTGTGAGCAGAAATCGTTACCGAAACATGGCTCCTGATTGGTTTTTCCCTCTTATTGATGAAAATGAGACTTTGGTTGCAACAAGATGGTCCGACATGTCACACACTCCGTGAAAGGATTGCTCTGCTGAATGAAACGTTTACTGAAAAAAGTATCTCTTTGCGTGGCAACAAGGAATGCCCTGCCAGATCATCTGATCTTACGCCTTGTGACTTTTTTTGTAAGGGTCTTTGGACTTGAAAGTGTACGTGAACAAACTGCAAACAATAAAGCAATTGGAGGATGAAATTAAGGTTAATAACGGCTTCCCACCAGTTGTTTGTAAACGCGTCACTGAGAACTTCAGTGAACGCATTCCTCATTGCCGAGCGGCCTTGGGTGCTGATATGGAGGATATAATTTTTCATACATAAATGGGAGAAGTTACTTAATGTGCTTGTTAAATAAGAGCATTGCATTTTCAATGAATTTTCTATATATTATAGCAATTTAATATTCGTCCCTACTTCCCGGCCACACACTGCTTCTTGAACTGTAAGCATTGCAGAATCAGCCACTCTGCCAGATCATATCTACCGAGAATTTCTGACATTCCAGACATGCCTCCTCGGCTGTAAATTCAGGAAGGGGAGTTTAAGAGATTCACTTTATTACAGTCAAATAATACATTGGTTACAAGACAATGACGTATGTATCTTGCGTCGTACGGATAATTATTACTGTGGGATAGTAACGTTCGATGCTGCAAAATAGCCACAGGTTCGGAATATAACACTCGTGTGAAACACTGTAGCTTCTAACAGCTTCATGTCCACAAGTTATAGACCTGCAGCTGTGTGAGTCATAACCACCTTTGATTACTACCAGTCGGAGACAAATATGTACATCAGTACTGCAGGCTCCAGGCGTTAGTCTAAGACTAGCAAACGACTTCCAGTTTCGACGAAGTCATTACAGATGTAGCTCGTGTTCGAAGTATGCAAAGACGGGAAATGAAACCGTTTGACTCATTTCAAACGCAAGCGTGAGGATAACGCTTTTAAGTGAATCATGGAAACTCTGAGAACCTCAGTTCGATTTGCCTACTGAATTTGACAATCACATACCGATTTCGAGTAGTGCGCTTTAACCAAATCCCCCTTTCGTCTGGTTGCAGTTTCTTGTGGAAATGCCGTCTTTGTTCAGCTTGTCTCTTACAGAGACAGTGCGCGAGTTGAGCTGCTCCACTGACTGGCTCAGCAAAGGGTGAGCTTAAATACCTCTAGCTCCGATTTTACTTCTTTAGCTATTTGCTAACAACGAAAGAAGTTAGCGACATACTACCCACAAACCGTTGTATCGTAGACTCGTCCACTCAGTTCCAGACTGAACGGAAAAACTAGTGCGAGGAAATATCACATCAAAGATAAAACTGCCATTTACGTAAATATTTGAATAAGTGATAAAACATAAACCTGACATATAAATAAATATCTGTACAAGTGATATGACCCCAACCTACTAGCGGAACTGAGCACCTCGTTATGAACCACAGGCATGACACCACAAGCTGAAAGTCACTACATGAGTCAGGCAGAAAAATTTTGCCTAACATGGGCAGGTGAAGGTGTGCGCGGAGGACGCAATCGATAAAGTGCTCGGAAATAATTACAACAAACCAGCAATTTATGCCTGCGAGAAGTAACGACTCGTCTCACGTGGATGGTAGAAACGGAATATCATAGCAGAACACTTGCTAAGAATTGGTCAGAGTTAATCAGATGTCGTATACATTCCTACTGAATTAATGAAATTCTATATGACTGACACAAATGGCATAGCGAGAACAACTTTAAATTTCGTAAAACAGACCTGCACATGAAGAGTATCCAGTTACACTTTCGTGCAGTCTTTTCTGGTCGGTTACACTAGCATCAGCAATTCTTCCCGTGATGAGATAAACGAGACTTCGCATATACATAATTTATCCAGACTATTTGTGTGAAACAGTATTAAGATCAGTCGGCAGAGCACATACGATATCAATCGCACAAATCGTGAAAGTGTTACTTTCCCGTACGGGAGCTAACCAAGGCTGGCCCAGGTGACGCGGAGCAGGTTCTGACAGAGTTATTGCAGGAACCTAACCGAATGGCATCCCATCTGTATGTTCACTTCATCCATGGTCAGCGTTAATACTGATATTTTAGCACCTAAAGATACTAAGATCAAGGACAACGCACACGGGTACAAAGGGCTGCAACATGATACGTATGAACTGATAAAATTATACTGCATTAATATTATTATAGAGGCTCTGATACTATAAAAGAACATCTTGAAAAACTAATATTATGTGTCACTAAATACTTTTAGTGTAAGGAGTAATGTATTATCAGGATAACTGACGTATAGATAGTTAACAACTCCACATGATTTATTTTTAATTGAAACTAATAGTTTGGCACAAGATTCAGCGTAGCAATATAAACATTTACGTATTCGTAAGGAAGCTCCCTTTGTGAAGTTACCACTAAACCTTTGACACACCCTTGTGGATGTCAGAAACATCTCCACCAGGTGATCTTACCGAAATCGCTTCCTATAGGTTTACATGACTTTAATTAATGGTACTGGACAACGGAAACTTAATAAATTGAATTTACTTTAAGAAAATTTTGGTCCTAACATATGTGGAGACATGGATGTTATAAGACTATAAAATAGGTAGTTTATGAAACTATGGAATGAAACAATGGTCTCTATAAGACTTTGTATATTACACTGCGCTACAGACGTCATTTTAAAGACGAGTGCACAGGGCGGAAAACTATTATGTTCATTAAGTATTAATTTCGGTTACAGAGTAATTAAAATATCAGTACCTTGGCCAAGACTGGTTAAAGAGTTTGCGGAAACAACCAGGTTCACGAAAGACGCACAATACTTGCCGAATATAAAATCAGAAGTAATCATGCTTGCACCCACTACCTTGATTGAGAACATGTTGCGCTCGATATTGCCAGTAAACTCACTTGAACTGAAAAGGTGAAAGTTATAATGTCCATCGGAAATTTCAAATGACAGAGCACAGCAACCAGTCGTCCTTTTCTTTCAGGTTTTATTAGGCATATCTAGATTTCGGAAGGTGTCTAGCCATTACCAACGCAATATTTTATGGTATCAATGCATGTCCTAGAATGTCAGTCACCTGTTGTTCGGGCTTCTGTCGCAGTTCGTTCAAGGCGTATTTTATTTATGATGATGATGATCAATCGGAAATCTTTACATACTTCCTGTAATCCGGTCAGTGAACGCCGCTGTCGCTCAGCATACTTATCGTTAACCGCTGCCCGTGGGCGGCCGCTGTAGTGGCTGCACCACTCTGTCATCTGACCTGCACTGAAGGCTGCTCTCCCTGAGAGCCGAGAGTCTGTGGGCCTCTGTCAACTGATGTTCCACTAGAAAGTCTCTGACCGAAGTACGCGGTGACCGTTATTGAACTACACTCCTGGAAATGGAAAAAAGAACACATTGACACCAGTGTGTCAGACCCACCATACTTGCTCCGGACACTGCGAGAGGGCTGTACAAGCAATGATCACACGCACGGCACAGCGGACACACCAGGAACCGCGGTGTTGGCCGTCGAATGGCGCTAGCTGCGCAGCATTTGTGCACCGCCGCCGTCAGTGTCAGCCAGTTTGCCGTGGCATACGGAGCTCCATCGCAGTCTTTAACACTGCTGGCATGCCGCGACAGCGTGGACGTGAACCGTATGTGCAGTTGACGGACTTTGAGCGAGGGCGTATAGTGGGCATGCGGGAGGCCGGGTGGACGTACCGCCGAATTGCTCAACACGTGGGGCGTGAACTCTCCACAGTACATCGATGTTGTCGCCGGTGGCCGGCGGAAGGTGCACGTGCCCGTCGACCTGGGACCGGACCGCAGCGACGCACGGATGCACGCCAAGACCGTAGGATCCTACGCAGTGCCGTAGGGGACCGCACCGCCACTTCCCAGCAATTTAGGGACACTGTTGCTCCTGGGGTATCGGCGAGGACCATTCGCAACCGTCTCCATGAAGCTGGGCTACGGTCCCGCACACCGTTAGGCCGTCTTCCGCTCACGCCCCAACATCGTGCAGCCCGCCTCCAGTGGTGTCGCGACAGGCGTGAATGGAGGGACGAATGGAGACGTGTCGTCTTCAGCGATGAGAGTCGCTTCTGCCTTGGTGCCAATGATGGTCGTATGCGTGTTTGGCGCCGTGCAGGTGAGCGCCACAATCAGGACTGCATACGACCGAGGCACACAGGGCCAACACCCGGCATCATGGTGTGGGGAGCGATCTCCTACACTGGCCGTACACCACTGGTGATCGTCGAGGGGACACTGAATAGTGCACGGTACATCCAAACCGTCATCGAACCCATCGTTCTACCATTCCTAGACCGGCAAGGGAACTTGCTGTTCCAACAGGACAATGCACGTCCGCATGTGTCCCGTGCCACCCAACGTGCTCTAGAAGGTGTAAGTCAACTACCCTGGCCAGGAAGATCTCCGGATCTTTCCCCCATTGAGCATGTTTGGGACTGGATGAAGCGTCGTCTCACGCGGTCTGCACGTCGAGCACGAACGCTGGTCCAACTGAGGCGCCAGGTGGAAATGGCATGGCAAGCCGTTCCACAGGACTACATCCAGCATCTCTACGATCGTCTCCATGGGAGAATAGCAGCCTGCATTGCTGCGAAAGGTGGATATACACTGTACTAGTGCCGACATTGTGCATGCTCTGTTGCCTGTGTCTATGTGCCTGTGGTTCTGTCAGTGTGATCATGTGATGTATCTGACCCCAGGAATGTGTCAATAAAGTTTCCCCTTCCTGGGACAATGAATTCACAGTGTTCTTATTTCAATTTCCAGGGGTGTATATGAAATTAAATCATCATTACTTCTGAGCGGTTTGCGTTAGGACGTTCAAACTGCATGGTTGGCCGTGGAGTATGGTGGGAATTAATGTTGTTTGGTTCAGCGACTTTCATTTCTATGTGTTCGTCAATAAGCAAAACTGGCGCATTTGGGGGTCTGAGAATCCGCATTTCACGATCGAAAAGTCTCTTTAACCTCAACAGCTGACTGCGTCGTGCGCAATGTCCAGTCACGGAAAAATCGGTGCGATATTCCTCGATGGCAGGGTGACTACTGAACGCCACATGAAGGTTTCGGAAGACGATTTCAAATGGTTCAAATGGCTCTGAGTACCATGCGACTTAATTTCTGAGGTCTGAACTTACAACTACTTCAACCTAACTAACCTAAGGACATCACATACATCCATGCCCGAGGCAGGATTCGAACCTGAGACCGTAGCTGTCGCGCGGTACAGACTGTAGCGCCTAGAACCGCTCGGCCACCCCGGCCGGCGATGATTTCATCCACATTATCCAAAATGACCCTGATTTCGACAAGATGAGGTTCATGCAAGACGGAGCTCGACTCCATCGAAGCGGGAGAGGTTTTGATGCCCTGGAGTAGCACTCTGGGGACTGCTTACTGGCTCTGCGGTACCCAGAAGCCGGTGGCATGGACCTCGATTGGCCGCCATATTCTCCGGATCCGAACACATACGACTCCTTTTTGTGGGGCTATATTAAAGACAAGGTGTACATCAATAACCCCAAAACCATTGCTGAGCTGAAAACAGCCACTCAGGAGCTCATTGACAGCATCGATGTTCCGACACTTCAGAGCCTCATGCAGAATTTCGCTGTTCGTCTGCGCCACATTATCGCCAGTGATGGCAGGCATATCGAAAATGTCATAACCTAAATCCCAACATCTTTAGTGACGTTTACATGTTGAATAGTATTTGTACGCCGTAGTTTGTAACTAATTTGCGTTTTTTCATGTAGTTTAATAATTATCTCATCTGCAGAGCGCTCTTACTAAGAAGCATAAATTTTATCTACTTTTCTGGGTGTGCGCAGTTTTCGATCACCAATAACTGCGATTCTCCTGAATGCCAACCAATCAGCTCGCTTGTAACAGTGCAAAAATCTCCCTTCCATATTCAATTTTAATACAGCCAACCAGTCATGAGGTTCAATGCACCGGATCTCAGAAACAGGCAACTTGTGGCTCCCACCATCTGTTCTACGAGGGTAATCCCAAAAGTAAGGTCTCATATTTTTTATAAGTACATAGACCTGTTTATTTCTACAATGGTTTACAACAGTTTACAGCTTGAACATTTTGCTATTTTTCGACATAATCACCATTTCTGTAGATGCGTTTTGGTAGACGCTGTGGCAGTTTTTGTATGCTCATGTCATACCAGCTTGCCGCCATGCTGTTCAGAAAGTTATGAACCTTTTCTTTCACCTCGTCGTCGGAGCTGAATCGCTTTCCGGCCAAATGTTCATTTAATCTAGGGAGCAGGTGATGGTTACTGGGCGCCAAGTCAGGACTACAGGGGTGGGTGGGTGATTATGTTCCACTGAAACTGTTGCAGGAGAGCAACGGTTTGCCGAGCGATGTGTGGGAGAGCGTTGTCATGGAGAATGTATACATCCTTGCTCAACATTCCTCTTCTACGGTTCTGAATTGCCCGTTTGAGTTTTTTCAGAGCCTCAAAGAGCCTGTCAGCGTTAATTGTGGTCTCAGCGATTCAGCTCCGACGACGAGGTGAAAGAAGAGGTTCATAACTTTCTGAACAGCATGGTGGCGAGCTGGTATGACATGGACATACAAAAATTGCCCCAGCGTCTACAAAAATGCATCGACAGAAATGGTGATTATGTCGAAAAACAGCTAAATGTTCAAGCTGTAAACTGATGTAAACCATTGTAGAAATAAACAGGTCTATGTACTTATAAAAAAAACAGGAGACCTTACTTTTGGGATTACCCTCGTATATCACGTTACAGCCAACCAGGCCTTCTCTCTGTACATACAAGTGAGTTCTGTTCTTTTACTCCAGAATTTATTTACATTCTCCTATGGTAGCTGCTCGTACTGTTTCTTACAAGGGAACCACCCCATCGCACCTCCCTCAGATTTAGTTATAAGTTGGCACAGTGGATAGGCCTTGAAAAACTGAACACAGATCAATCGAGAAAACAGGAAGAAGTTGTGTGGAAGTATGAAAAAAATAAGCAAAATATACAAACTGAATAGGCAATGCATATGATATGCAACGTCAAGGACAACTTGAGCTCACGAGCGCCATGGTCCCGTGGTTAGCGTGAGCAGCTGCAGTACGAGAGGTTCTTGGTTCAGATCTTCCCTCGAGTAAAAATTTTAATTTTTTATTTTCAGACAATTATTATCTGTCCGTCCGTCCGTCCGATGCGATCACTTTTTTGGGAGTGATTATCACATCCACAAGAAAACATAAATCGGGCAAGGTAGAAGAATCTTTTTACCCAATCGCCAAGTGTACAAGTTAGGTGGGCCGACAACATATGCCGTCATCAGTGTCGTATAGAATATATCAGACGTGTTTTCCTGTGGAGGAATCGGTTGACCTACGACCTTGCGATCAAACTTTTTCGGTTCCCATTGGATAGGCACGTCCTTTCGTCTACTAATCGCACGGTTTAGCGGTGCGGTCGCAAAACACAGACACTAAACTTATTACAGTGAACGGAGACGTCAATGAACGAACGGACAGGTAATTGTCTGAAAATAAAAAATTAAAATTTTTACTCGAGGGAAGATTTAAACCAAGGACCTCTCGTACTGCAGCTGCTCACAGTAACCACAGGACCACGGCGCTCGTGAGCTCAGGCTGTCCTTGATGTTGCATATCATATGCATAGACTATTCAGTTTGTATATTTTGCTTATTTTTTTCATACTTCCACACAACTTCTTCCTGTTTTCTCGATTGATCTGTGTTTAGTTTTTCAAGGCCTATTCACTGTGCCAACTTATAACTAAATCTGAGGGGGGTGCGATGGGGAGGTTCCCTTGTTAGCACAGTCAACAACTGTTCAGTTAGCTTCGCACCAGCCTGACATCTCCGGGTACAGAGCGAGGTGGCGTAATGGTTAGCACACTGGACTCGCATTCAGGAGGACGACGGTTCGAACCAGCGTCCGGCCATCCTGATTTAGATTTTCCGCGATTTCAATTAATCTTTCGGGCAAATGCCGGGATGGTTCCTTTGATACGGCACGGTCGATTTTCTTCCACATCCTCCCTTACTCCGTTAAAACCGATGGCCTTGCTGTTTCGACCCCTCCCCTCGAATCAACAACCAACCAACCATCTCTTGGTGCCGTGTTGTTAAGCATATAAGATCCAGATGGCCTCTCCTCCCAGTCCACTTCAGAGATCTTATCTTTGCGTCTCCCATGGAGCTCAGTCCACATGCAGTATACTGGACCCACCTTTTACCTGACTGCTCCCTCCCCTCTTCTAGTGGCGGCGCCTGCCCTCTGAACAGAGCCGCGGCCCTGCTAGCGGACTGATACCGACCCACAATCCCTTGTTCTGGTGGCCTATGTTCAACAGGTAGTCAGTAGTCGAATTCCTAGCTGCACGTTTAAACAATCGCCCAGATTCAGAAAATAATACAGAAATTTGTTATTAGGTATGACAATCACTGAGGTCAGTCTCAACAATACTCAAACTTTTATTTCTTGTTGGAAATTGATTTAGATTTGCTGGGTTTGTGAATTTAACGGAGTTTGATTATGGCACCAGACAGGGTTTACAAAAACGTTCACATAACACTTTGTTTTCTGTTACATGCATAATTTACTACATATTTGGTGTACATAAGTACTGTTGTAAGTAATAAAAAAACCTTCACAGACGTTACATACAGAAGAGACCATGAAAAATGCCTCATGTGATAATCTATCAATTTCATGGCTAGTTTCATTCTTCTGCATGAGCTAATCTCTATATATCATCTTGCATATTGTGCATGGCTTAAGTAGTAAATTGCTTCTTATATTCCAATCTCTGCACATCGTCTCAGTTTTTCCTGTCAAGCGCTTTCGTAACTATTCATGGATGCGTCAGAAGCAGTCGTGACAACCTACCTCTAAACATTGTCCTTTCATATTTGTATCCCTCAGTTCTCTACCTCACTTAATACCTTGCTTTTTAACTGACATCTTCCTATAGCCTATATTTAAGGGCTGATAATTTGACGCTCTCGGGACGGAGCGCGTTTCCCCAAAGCGGAGCAATTCGACGGTGCTGTGCGGGTTCCATATCCCTTAGGTTTCTTTCGTCACTTATAAAACCTACAGTTTTTGACTTATCGATGTAGTTTTTTTTGTATATGAAGCTTAAAACACGCTCTTTACTGGCACACTATTTTCATTATCCATATCGCGCACTTTTTGATGGTTCAAATGGCTCTGAGCACTATGGGTCTTAACTTCTGAGGTCATCAGTCCCCTAGAACTTAGAACAACTTAAACCTAACTAACCTGAGGACATCACACACATCCATGCCCGGGGCAGGATTCTAACCTGCGACCGTAGCGGTCGCGCGGTTCCAGACTGAAACGCCTAGAACCGCTCGGCCACCTCGGTCGGCGATAATTTCATCCCCATTATCCAAAGTGACCCTGATTTCGACCGGCACACTTTTTGACTTGGCGGTGGTGTTAAAATAGAAAAAATGAAAAATTTGATTTTTTTTCCTTTTTTTTAGTTGAGAGGTGATGCATTGAATTAGACATATTAAAATTAGCTCTTATGGGACGTCCGTGGGAAGAAAAATAAAAAGTCCATTTTGAGGGATGAAAAATTTGATGTATGTCAATAAACTACAAAATTTCATAAAATTTGCTTAAAACAAACTTTACATCTTTGGCATATCGATTTTTCGATAGGCAACCATATTTTATAAGTCGTTTCGGTACTTTGCTACTTTGTGATACCTGTTGAAGCACTCAGGCACGTGAAGAGAAGGGTTGAACTGATAAGTTTCGCTAAAAAACGGGGGACCGTTTTCGCCCTCCCGGCTTGGAACGGTCACTGCAAACGACACAGTCACCCTGTTTTCCGGTGTCTATTCTTGCGATAGCATGGTACAGGCCATCTATCCTGTGCAGGCACCATGCTCAGAGCGTGGCCTCTTCCTCGATGGGGTTGGTTGAGCCCTGACGTCGCCCACAAGCTCCTTGATGAGACTCTTCCGAAACTGCGAATGACTCTTTGGTGTCTCTCCTCTTTTCTTTGCTATGATGACATATAGCAAGTAAGCGTTGACGATCCCCACCTGAAATTAGCCAGAACAATTACCCTTTTGTCAAAATAAAAATGTACTAAGTAGGCCAATGCCTATTAGAAAAGTGAATATCGTACCTCGAGTAACCAGAAGAAAATTTTTCCTCAACCATTTGAGGGATTATCTGGCAAAACGGTACGACCCGCAGTAGTGATCGGCTCTGTCTACGGCTCCCACATTTGCCGTGTAGTCACATATCATCGATGGCTTCTGACGCGACAATCGGGCCACGTATACGGACCTCGTGTCGCATAGCGAGTGCCGCATCGGGCCACATACACGGGCCTCGCGTCCCGAAACGGTTAATATATAATCTGTTTAAGAATGCTAAGTGAAATGTCTAAGTTTTATGTATGATGGACATATGCCATCCTAGCTGAGTAAATAATGATAAAATCATATCACTCACAGGATCTTGTTACTGGGTGCTTCAAGGTGAGTAAGGTGGTAGAAGAAAATCCACCGGTAGAGGTTATAGACTGCCACTTGACTAGACAACACGACATTTGCTCCAAGGTACGAGACATGATACTCGTCCATGCGCCGCACAAGGGCACCGGAGAGGAAAGTCAGTGTCATTACTATCATGAAGAGCAAGCGTCAGAATATAGCCCTTCAGTGTGAGAGCGATGAGGAAACAGTTACGTCTCTGATTGAACACACTTCGGAATTAGCAACTTAGCCAGAAGACAACATTCGAGAAAATCTCATGATCCGAACACATCTCCGTGACCGTAAAATGCAATTGGCCCTCGTGTTTACGAGAAGTAATAACAGACTGATTCACGGTATTACAATCCAATAATATTATCAGTCATTGGTTAGAAGACCGAAATGTAAATGTAAAGTATTTTTGAGGGAATGTAAAATTCCGTTTTAAAACTATCACGGGTTCGGAAAATATCACTCGTGCTACAGACGGCAGCCGACAACGATTTCGGATCCACCAAATGTAGAACCCCGTCGTGACTGGTCTCAGCGGTTCGAAGGCCGCTACTGTCGGTGACACATCCGTTTACCAAAACTGCACGTACCAGGCAATGGTGTAAGATCAGCAGTTGAATTACAGTATGCAACAAAGACGTAATCGACATAGAGCAACATTTGCTGTTTTTTTTTAGGAATACCACCTATGTTTGGCTTTTCTCTTACAGAGATGTGAGACTTCGCCAAAGTATCCGACCCTATCATAGCTGAAAAGTTATATACTGGTTGCTAGTGAGGATAAGAACCTCTGGTTTCAGTGGGATAGCAACCAATGTTATCTGCTGCCAAGAATAGTGGAAGTTGTTTAGGTGCTGCTCTGTAATGTGAACCTATACCACAGTAGCATACACTCGTCTGGTCAGTCACACACTAAGCAGTCGCATTAGTCCAAAGAAGTATCGCAATCAAAGGCAAAATTTCCTATGCACTTAAATATATAACTAAGTACAGTTACACAGACCTCTTAGCGGAACAGACAAATCAGTGACAACAGTTACAACACTTAAACGATTCTTACCTACAAGAAGGTGACATCCCATCTAACACAGATGGCTGAAATGGAATAATTACTACACCTAGTAAGTTCGCTTGATAACGGTACTTTGGTTTGATCTCTTGAAACAATTAATAAACGATCGTATTATCTTGTAAATGGATTCTCAGTCCAGACTATTAATTTGACTTGATAGTAAGTGCAGTGGCCCAGGTTATGACAAAGTGTTATTGCCTCTCATTGGGGCGAATCATAGGTTGCCCAGGTGTCTCCGCACAGCTTGTGCTAGAGATGTTATGAGGATCAAACTGGAAGGCGTCCCATCTGTATGTCCACATCAGTCTCGAACAACATAATACCTAAGTTTTCGAACCTAAAGATAATTAACTGTGTATTACCACATCCTTAATGGATGTCCGTATATAAAGTGGAACTCCTTTATTTTGTCGCGGCGAGATCTATAGCAAAATTTCAGTCACCAACTTTCTTTTCCGAATGCGAAAATATTTTGTTGAGCCCAACCTACGTAGGTAGGAATGATCATCAAAATAAAATAAGAGAAATCAGAGCTCGAATAGAAATGTTTAGGTGTTCGTTTTTCCAGCGCGCTGTTCGGGAGTGGAATGGAAGGGAGATAGTATGATTGTGGTTCGATGAACCCTCTGCCAAGCACTTAAATGTGAATTCTACAGACAAAGGCTGCTTTCGAATTTAAACTGTTTAAATTACGGCTGGAACGGTAGTGATAATTATACTCTGTTCTAGACTGAGCAACACGTTTGAGGCAAACCGCATATATTATGATTCGATGTATTAAAAAGTATTTACTTTGACACTGCTACCGCGGATTGATAGAAACTTATCTGATGGATGGAAACCAACAGAGCAGCATGTGACGGACAGGTCAACTTCTGCCCTTACATGCAGCACAGACAAACCGTAATCACTCACATCAAATACCCATTTCCGAAAGTGTAAAGTTTTTGCCATTATTTGAAGCACTTTTAAAATTTATCAAGATCTAGTTTTTCACAGATCTTCCACCATAAGGTTGGCTATTAGCAGCTCGCCAAACATTTCTGTCTTCGGCCTTCCTCTTAAGAGTGGTATAGATGGTTCAACTGGTGTCGTCCATAATATGACTGATGTTTTCTAGTCTCGGCTTGCCTCTTGTTTTCTTCCCTTCTGCTATCCCTTCAATTACCTTTAATGACACCATGATGTCTCAGCAGATGGCTGATACATGTGACCCTTCTGTGTTGAATAAGCTGCAGGAGACATGGCTTCCCATTTTATCCACTTTGCAGAGTACCTGTTCGTTTGGCACTTCTTCTACACAGAAAATCTTGAGAATTCTGCTGTCCAACCTTATCTCGAAGCCTATAATTATGTATTTTTCTGCTTCTCTGAGTGCCCGTGTTTCACGTCCGTGCAACAGCACACTATACACAAATATCTTTAACATACCTTCCCTGAGATGTTTGTGTATGTAACGCGATGTGTAAAAGTTTCTTCTCGTGTTAAAAGCAGGCTCGTTTGTTTGGCTTGCAATATCCTTCCTTGATCTTCCGTCTGATGGTGTTTCTACTCCAAAGTATTCGGCCGTCTCCATTCATTGTTAAGCGAGCACTGGCCGATGGTATTTCGTCTACTCACCAAGATTTTTGTTTTAACTTTATTAGTTTACATGTTAGGAAGATATGAGGCTGGCTTTCATCTGCATCTCACTTCTAGCAGTTCCGCATCTTTACTTAAACTTTCATATTTTCAGCAAATCTAACATGGCTATTATCTTGCACTGAATTTTAATTCTTAGTGTAGATCCTAGTTTCTCCGTAACTTCGTCTATTGCCCTCTGAACGTATCTTTGAATAAGATGTGAGAAAGTCAACAGGTCTGTCGTACACCTTTTAGAACAGTGGCTTCTTTTTGATGTTATTCACATCTTATCACAGCCACTTTTTTCTGTAGAATTAATGCAGTACTCTGCTGTCCTTATACATTATGACACTATCTCTCTCAACATCTCAAAAATCTGTCGTCACTTTACCCTGTCGAATGCTTTCTCCTAGTCGAAGTAGGCAATAAGCGGAGTGTCCTGGGAGAAATGGTGAGTATTCAGAGATATGACAGGAACGATCATTCGAAGCAATAGAGGATAGTAAACATGGGCTCTAAGATCCGTATCTTAAGAGATATAAGCATTTGTTTTGTGGAAGAGACGTGTTTCACAACAGTGAAGCTGGAAAAGTGTCCATAGCTTTTACGGTGAGCACTTTACAACCCATGTTTACAGGAAATTTTTTTCATGATTTGGTCCATCCTACGTCTCTCAAAATATAGAAGGCCAAGACGTTTCGGTAGAAGATATTTTATCACAGTATCGAAGGTGAAATGCTCATAGCTCTTAATGATTTCGTTTTAGAGCCCATGTTTAGTAGACTATTAAGCAGAATAATCATTCCTGTCACGCACCTGAATATTGACCATTCCTCCTAGAAAACTCTGCATGAGTCTTGGCTCTTCCTTAGCCTTGTCTCACGGATTAACCGTAACCCGAGTATTGCTTCTTGTGCGCCTACATCTCTTCTAAAGCCAAACTGTTCGTCCGTATCTTGCACATCTATCCTTTCTTCAATCCACCTTACAATGATAGAGGTCAAGATCTAGGTGACAAGTGTTATCATTTAGAGGGTGTTACATTGTTCACATTTGTTCGCGGATTCTTTCTTTTACATTGGCGTTGCAAACATTCTTTAAAGTCTATTGGGTGTTCCCCGGTTTAGATATATGATTCGTATGACATGGAACAGTTCTTCATGTAGCTGTTGTCTAGCAAGCTTGACGGGTTCCGCTGGTTTATCACCATCTCCACTGACTTTTCCATGTTTTAGCTGCTTGGCTGCAAAGTCAGATTCATCGCGCAGGAGATAGATTCCCTCCTCTTCCGGATCACCTGCCTCAGAGTTCTCCAGTACCTCATCTTCACTGTTTCTTACACACGGCATTTCAAGGTATACTTTCCACCTTTCTAGTGTGTCTTCTTGCTCGTATAGTAAAAGCCACAAGAGGGTGTAGCAGGTAGCTTGAAATACACTGCAGGGTTCTTGAGAGAAGACTTTCTAGAACCGGAATTTATATTCTTGGTTAACAAGTTTCTCTTTTTTAGGAACATCTTTCTTGCTATTGGCATTCTGATTTTTGCATCTTCTCTGGTTTGGTCTTAATCTGTTGTTTTCGCCCAAGAAGGAAACTCAGTTTTACTACTTGCAGTGTTATATTCTTCCCTGTCAGCTCCAATTCAACTGCGTTTTACTATCCTACCTGTACTTTTGCTGATGTTCAAGGCATTACCCATTTCGTTCAATGGTAGTCCAATTAAATTGCCGTATCTGACGGGAACCGTAAGGTCATCAACTAAATTTGAAGTTTTTATTCCTCCCTGAACCTTAAGCCCCTTTTCTATTTTTTGTTTACTGTCTCTACTGGATGCTGAATTGCACAGCACGGGGGAAAGGCTACAAACGTTTCTCACGCCTCAGCTACTGCGTGCCTGTGCGATCCTTATTCCTTTATGCCTGCATTTTGTTTTATGCACAAGTTTTTGATACCTCTCGCACCCTGTATTTTATCCCTGTTACCCTCAGAAATTGAGTTCCTAGGGTTTTACGTTTACCTTTCTTCAGTCTATCTTATGAGTCCTAGAGTCGGAAATGCCACATTCGTCCCTACATTTCCGCTGGACCTAATTGATCTCATCAAAGGTTCTCTGCTACAACTATCTGCAGTATTGGTGTCAGATTTTTCGTAACCATTCCGTTAACTGTCACATTTGTCAGCATTTGGCCTGTCTGGAAATGTGATTATTACATGCTTTTTAAAGTCTGAGGGTATTTCGCTTCCTTCGCATGTCTTACATATCACGTGGAAAACCTTTCTCATGTTTCCCCCATAGAACTCAATAATTTTGAACCACTGTAGTTTACGTCAGTTGCCTTTTTTCAACTTGGGTAGTTTACTGCTCTGTGTAACTGTTTCCGGTGAACCATATTTCACTTCCAATCTTCATCTACTTCCTCTTTCCATAACATTGTTTTCAATTTCGTTTCCTCTGTAGAACCCATCCATACGTTAAATCCAGCTTTCAGACTTCCGTCCTTTCCATCGTATCGGCTTTCCAGGTAAACGCTTGATATTTATGCATCTGAATTTCTTTCCTCTAAAGGTTTCCATAATTTTCCCATACGTGATACGTAACTTTCCGATTGTTACACATGCTTCCATAATTTCGCATTTCTTCTGCTTCCAGCCCTGCTTTCACGTTTTCAGCTACTGCAAAACTTATTTTTAGCTGTGTGTATTCACGTTTGAGGATTCATTTTCTGTTTTCTTTATCTTTTTCTTTATAGAATTAAAGTTAATATCTAGTGAGTTAGCCAAGAAGTCTACTGGAAATAGCCTTTCTGCCCATTTAACTCTCTACTGCTATCCCTCTATTTCAGCTATCCATTCGTCTTCCAATGTAATGTTTCCCCCCTCCTCAGTCAATCGTTTCCTAATATTCACATGAAACCATCAACCACCTGTCGGGTTTAGTCTTATCTAGGACCCATTTCCCGGATTTACTATCTTTTTGCAGCTTTTCCAGTTTCAATAAGCCGTTAACACCCAACAAATTATGGGCAGAGCCCGTAACTGCTCCTAGAAACACGGAGATGTTTAAAATCTGGTTCTCAAATCTGTTCCTTGTTACTACAGAATCGGTCAGAAACTTCCTGATTTTTCGATGTTTCTAACATATATGCAGCCTCCTCTCATAATTTTTAAACCAACTTAAACTAATCGCCATGCAATTCCTTTTTAATCTCTTCTATTCCTTATTTCCCTTCTCTTCATAAACGTACACTGAGTTCTTTCATCTACATCTACATCTACATGGTTACTCTGCAATTCAAACTTAAGTGCCTGGCAGAGGGTCCAGCGAACCAGTTTCATATTATTTCTCTACCATTCCACTCTCGAATGGCGCGTGGGAAAAAGGAACACCTAAATCTTTCCGTTCTTGCTCTGATTTCTCTTATTTTATTATGAAGATCATTTCTCCCTACGTAGGTGGGTGTCAACAAAATATTTTCGCATTCGGAAGAGAAAGATGGTGATTGAAATTTCGTAAATAGATCTCGCCGCAAAGAAAACCACCTTCTTTCAGTGACTGCCACCCCAACTTGCGTATCATGTCAGTGACACTCTCACCCCTATTCCGCGATAACACGAAACGAGCTGCCCTTCTTTGCACTTTTTCGATGTCCTCCGTCAATCCTACCTGGTAAGGATCCCATACGGCGCAGCAATATTCCTGCAGGGGAAGGACAAGTGTAATGTAGGCTGTCTCTATAGTGAGTTTGTCGCATCTTCTAAGTGTTCTGCCAACAAAGCGCAGTATTTGTTTCGCCTTCCCCACAATATTATCTGTGTGGTCTTTCCAGTTTAAGTTGATCGTAATTGTAATTCCTAGGTATTTAGTCGAATTGACATCGCTTAGATTTGTGCGATTTATTGTATACCCAAAATTTATCGGACTTCTTTTAGTACCCATGTGGATGACCTCGCACTTTTCTTTGTTTTGTGCCAATTGCCACTTTTCACACCATACAGAAATTATCTCTAGATCATTTTGTAATTGGAATTTGATCGTCTCATGATTTTACCAGACGGTAAATTACAGCGTCATCTGCAAACAATCTAAGGGGGCTATTCAGATTAAAACCTAGATCATTTATGCAAATCAGGAACACCAGAGGGCCTATGACACTACCTTGCGGGACGTCAGGAATCACTTCTGTTCTGCACGATGATTTACCGTCTATCACTACGAACTGTGACCTCTCTGAGTGAAAATCACGAATCCAGTCACACAACTGAGACGATACTCCATACGCATGCAATCTGATTAATAGTCGCTTGTGAGGAACGGTATTAAAAGCCTTCTAGAAATCAATTAATATGGAATCGATTTGAGGTCCTTTGTCGACAGCACTCATTACTTCATGGGAATAAAGAGCTAGCTGTGTTGCACAAGAACGATACTTTCTGAATCCATGTTGGTTATGTATCAATAAGTCATTTTCTTCAAGGTGAGTCATAACGTTCGAGTACAGTATATGCTCCAAAATCCTAGTGAAAATTGAGGTCAGTGATATTCAATGGGCTACTCCTATTTCCTTTTTTGAATATTGGTGTGACCTGTGCTACTTTCCAGTCTTTAGGAACAGACCTTTCGTCAAGTGAGTGGTTGTACATGATTGCTAAGAAATGCGCTATTGTGTCTGCATACTCTGAAAGGAGCCTGACTGGTATGCCTTCTGGACAGGAAGACTTGCCTTTCTTAAGTGATTTGAGTTGTTTCGCAACACCTAAGATATCTACTTTTATGTCACTCATGCTGACAGCTGTTCTGGTTTCGAATTCTGGAACATTTACTACGTCTTCTTTCGTGAAGGAATTATGGAAACCTGTATTTAGTAACTCCGCTTTAGTGACACCATCATCGGTAACATTTCCATCGCTATTGACTGTTTTTTTGCCACTGGAGTACTTTACATACGACCAGAATCTCTTTGGATTTTCTACCATATTTTGAGACAATTAAAATTTCATCTTCTTTTATGCCATGAATAATTCCTTTTCTTTCCTCATACGTACTTTCATAGCTTAATTAACTCTGGAATTGGTATTTTACAGTATTTGTATTAAAGATATGGGACTAAGTTTTGTCTTTCGCTATGATAATTCGTTCAGTAAGCTGTTCAGCACGATTCCTGTTTTCTTATTCGTAATTAGATCGGCTCCTGAGGAATTTCTCTTCGCTTTCAACGGTTCACATTACCAACACAGAGACGCTACCTTTAATAGCGGTAAATCGCCAGTTAACCGTTCATTCAATCTGCTATCTCTGAAACTACTTAAAATGCTGCTGCACACTTACAGTAACTATATATCAGTCCACCCTATTGCCAGTTACCCTTCGCTATGTTTGCACCTATGGTACCACCATCTGTATGGCTAGACACGGTAGCCATGCCAATTTGCAAGATCGTACATCTACATCTACGTCTACATGGATACTCTGCAAATCACATTTAAGTGCCTGGCAGAGGTTTCATCGAACCACCTTCACAATTCTGTATTATTCCAATATCGAATAGCGCGAGGAAAGAATGAACACCTATATCTTTCCGTATGAGCTCGGATTTCCCTTATTTTATCGTGGTGATCATTTCTCCCTGTGTAGGTCGATGTCAACAAAATATATTCGCATTCCGAGGAGAAAGTTGGTGATTGGTATTTCGTGAGAAGTATCCGTCGCGACGAAAAAGCCTTTCTTTTAATGATGTCCAGCCCTAAGCCAGTATCATTTCTGTGACACTCTCTCCCATATCTGACGATAATACAAAACGTGCTACCTTTCTTTGAACTTTTTCGATGTACTCCGTCAGTCCTATCTGGTAAGCATCCCACACCGCGCAGCAGTATTCTAAAAGAGGACGGACAAGCATAGTGTAGGCAGTCTCCTTAGTAGGTCTGTTACATTTTCTAAGTGTCCTGCCAATAAAACGCAGTCTTTGGTTAGCCTTCCCCACAACATTTTCTATGTGTTCATTCCAATTTCTGTTGTTCGTAATTGTAATACCTAGGTATTTAGTTGAATTTACGGCTTTTACATTAGACTGATTTATTGTGTAACGAGTTCCTTTTAGCACTCATGTGGACGACCTCACACTTTTCGTTATTTAGGGTCAACTGCCACTTTTCGCACCATTCAGATATCTTTCCTAAATAATTTTGCAGTTTGTTTTGATGTTCTGATGACTTTATTAGTCGATAAACGACAGCATCATCTGCAAACAACCGAAGACGGCTGCTCAGATTGTCTCCCTAATCGTTTATATAGATAAGGAACAGCAAAGGGCCTATAACACTACCTTGGGGAACGCGAGAAATCACTTTTGTTTTACTCGATGACTTTCCGTCAAACGCTACGAACTGTGACCTCTCTGACAGGAAATCACAAATTCAGTCACATAACTAAGACGATATTCCATAAGCACGCAATTTCACTACGAGCCGGTTGTGTGGTACCGTGTCAAAAGCCTTCCGGAAATCCAGAAATACGGAATCGATCTGAAATCCCTTGTCAATAGCACTCAACACTTCATGTGAATAAAGAGCAAGTTGTGTTTCACAGGAACGATGTTTCTAAACCCATGTTGACTGTGTGTCAACGTACCGTTTACTTCGAGGTAATTCATAATGTTCGAACACAATATTTGTTTTAAAATCCTGCTGCCTGTAATTTAGTGGGTTACTCCTACTACCTTTCTTGAATATTGGTGTGATCTGCGCAACTTTCCAGTCTTTGGGTACGGATCTTTCTTCTAGCGAATGGTTGTATATGATTGTTAAGTATGGAGCTAATGCATCAGCATACTCCGAAAGGAACCTAATTGGTATACAGTCTGGACCAGAAGAATTGCTTTTATTAAATGATTTAAGTTGCTTCACTACTCCGAGGATATTTACTTCTACGTTATTCATGTTGGCAGCTGTTCTCGATTTGAATCTGGAATATTTACTTCGTACAGAACATATAGATCCATAAAAAGGAGTTCATATCATTTGGTGGTAGGAGCAGGAAATACCACGATTGTTTATGTCTTAGTTGTAGAAAAACAGGGGCAATGTACTTTAAAGAAGCATCGAAAGTGAGTGTTAAAAGATATCAGATGTAATACAAAAAACAGGTAGATAGAAATCAGCAGTAAAATCTGAAATATTTCTGTAAGAAATCCGTGTCGTTGTATGGAAGAGAGCACAAGCGATAGCGAAGTTATGCACAGCCTTCTCGTCAGGAAATTGAAAGCACTTTTCCGAAATGCAGTGTACAGTGGTGAGGCCTTTCGCTTTGTCAGGAACTAATCAAATAAGGAGCCGGATGAGCACTTCGACTCACCTCATTGGCTGTAATGAGTCATGCCAGCCAGGTGGTAGGCTTGACCAGCCAGGCTCACCTAGAACCTGCCAGGGCCACGTGGCGCTGCGCGTCAGAAGCGCTGCTGCATACCGTGAGATTGTACATTGTCCAGCAGTGGGCAGCATGTGCTCCATCTTGGCTGCCACATCCCTAATTTCATTGCACCGAAATTTCCACATACCCCAATATCATACCCATCTACATGTGTTTAAAGTTAAGATCGCTATCACACTGGGATCAATGTGTGCCAATTGAGCTGCATTGTAAACTCGGGGAATACGAACAAATGGGGAGAATCGTGTGGCACATGTGAATCCCCAAACCACATAACCCTTATAGCTGACACAGTTCTTCATTGGTTAGTAGTGTACCAACCAGTTGGGTAATTCCCAGTGAGAAGACTCTTCTTTAAACATCAGTATCAGAACGGATCATTCCCTAAAACTATCCATAACCATCTCGAAACCATCTGCAATGAAGGAATTAAATTCCAGATTCACTTTAATTGATGACTCACGAGGGATTAATGAAACTTTTTCATTACAGCCCTGCTTCCAATGAGATATCCTCAATGCTACCTTGTTGTGTGGTCAGTGATAACGGAATACCCCCTTTTCAAATCATACACTAAGTTCAACAGCTTTTAAGTTTCTATTCGGCAATAATAGGCCAACATCTTATTTATAATATGTTAACCATTATCAATTTTGTTCAAATCTTGATTTTCTTCTAACTCAGACACAAAACAATAACGCTCCGTGTAAACTCCTTGTTCATCGCAATTTTTGAAGACTCTTAGCCATTATTATTTGATAATGTAAGTTCTGTTTAAATAAAGTTGTTTGTACTTTAACAAAATAGGTAAATCTATTACCACTGCATAGGTGGATGCTGCCAAGGTGGAACAAAATCGTGAAGATGAAGAGGAGGGGACAGCAGAGAGTCTCGTGGATGCTGCCAAGTTGGATGAAGCCCACAAAGTAGTGCAGGAGGGGGCAGCCAACAGTCTCATGGATGATGCCAAGATGGAAACAGAATGTGAAGATTTGGAGGAGGGGGCAGGCGAGAGTGTCGTGTGTGCTGCTAAGTTGAATGAAGCCCATGAGAAGTTGGAGGAGCGTGCAGCTTATAGTCGTACAGATGATGACAAGATGGATCCAGCCAATGCAGGATTGGAGGAGGGGGCAACCGAGAGTCTCTTGAATGTGCCAAGATGGAAGAAGCTCTTTAAGATGTAGAGGAGGGGGCAGCAGAGAGTGTTGTGGATGCTGCCAAGTTGGATGAAGCCCACAAAGAAGTGGAGGAGGGGGCAGCTAATACTATCATAGATGATGCTGTGATGGACACAGCTTGTGAAGAATTGGAGGAGGGGGCAGCTGAGAGTCTCATGTGTGCTGCTAAACTGCATGGAGCCCATAAGGCATTGGAGGAGTGTACAGCTGAAAGTCTCACAGATTATGACAAGATGGATCTAGCTAATGAAAGATTGGAGGAGGGGCCAACCAAGAGTTTCCTGAATGCTATCAAGATGGAAGAAGCCCATGAAGATGTAGAGGAGGGGGCTGCAGAGAGTCTCGTGGATGCTGCCAAGTTGGATGAAGCCTATGAAGATGTGGAGAAGGGGCATCAGAGAGTCTCGTGGATGCTGCCAAGTGGGATGAAGCCTGCAAAGAAGTGGAGGAGGGAGCAGCTAACACTATCATGGATGATGCCAAGATAGACACAGCCTGTAAAGAACTGGAGGAGGGAGCAGCTGAGAGTCTCGTGTGTGCTGCTAAATTGGATGAAGCCCATAAGGAATAGGAAGAGTGTGCAGCTGAAAGTCTCACAGATTATGACAAGATGGATCTAGCTAATAAAGGATTGGAGGAGGGGACAACTGAGAGTCTCCTGAATGCTGCCAAGATGGAAGAAGCCCATGAAGATGTAGAGGAGGGGGCTGCAGAGAGTCTCGTGGATGCTGCCAAGTTGGATGAAGCCTATGAAGATGTAGAGGAGGGGCATCAGAGAGTCTCGTGGATGCTGCCAAGTGGCATGAAGCCTGCAAAGAAGTGGAGGAGGGGGCAGCTAACACTATCATGGATGATGCCAAGATAGACACAGCCTGTGAAGAATTGGAGGAGGGAGCAGCTGAGAGTCTCGTGTGTGCTGCTAAATTGGATGAAGCCCATAAGGAATAGGAGGAGTGTGCAGCTGAAAGTCTCACAGATTATGACAAAATGGATCTAGCTAATGAAGGATTGGAGGAGGGGGCAACCGAGAGACTCCTGAATGCTGCCAAGATGGAAGAAGCCCGTGAAGATGTAGAGGACGGGGGTGCCGAGGGTCTCGTGGATGCTGCCAAGATGGAAGAAGCCCGTGAAGATGTAGAGGAGGGGGCTGCAGTGAGTCTCGTGGATGCTGCCAAGTTGGATGAAGCCTATGAAGATGTAGAGGAGGGGGCAGCAGAGAGTCTCGTGGATGCTGCCAAGCTGGATGAAGCCCACAAAGAAGTGGAGGAGGGGGCAGTTAACAGCCTCATGGATGCTGCCAAGGTGGATGAAGCTGGTGAAGAAGTGGTGGAGGGGGCGGCCGAGAGTCTCATGGACGTTTCCAAGATGGACCAAGCCCACGAGAAGGTGGAAGAGGGGGGAGCTGAGAGTCTCAGCAGCCTTCCATTGCGTGCCACTTCCACCTGCTGAAAAAAGGGTTTCTTTGTTCTACAAATTCCTGTTTGTTTTCCGTTTCTGTTCTGTTTCCGTTATTGTGCCGTTATTTGTTCTGTGATCGTTTTCTGTTGTGTTCACGTTAAAATTGATTCTGCTTCTTCATTTTTCAATTTTCATCAACAAACTTTGGTTTATTTAAAGCAAAATAAATCGATTTTCCATATTTCATCAACTGTTCTCTTATTTTTCTTAGTGTGCGCCTGCAATAATATTAGCTGCCAAATCGAATATACGTTTGTATCTTCAATTTATTCTATGAGTGACTGTCGTCCCTGTCATGATATGCAATCAACAATAGACATTATGAAACTGGACGAACAGTTTAAAGTGCTTGCGAAGTTCATTTCAGTAGCTTAGAGAGTTCCGTCCGTGATACACAGACGAGCGTAGTCATCAGTAAGTGCTCAATTCATTTCTAAATTCCAATCCGACATAACGCCGAGGGATTCAGTCAGATTTTGTAGATATAGCATAGATAAGCAGCCGCAATATCGTTGTGGTCTGGTCATTTGTCCCCACTTGTGACCAATCAGTGTGAGGTAATTTACCGGCACAAGACGTTTAGGAGTGAGTTTGATTAAAAATGTTAATAGAGTATTGTGAAGATAGCTATAATCTGTTATCCCCTATGTAGCTAACTTCTTTGTAGTAGAAGTGTACATCCTTAAATCTGGAAACATGGCATCTCCTCTTTGACTAGGTTTGAATCTGAATAAAATGGTAATATGAGCCGCTCCGACGAGAAAGAAATGTGTCATATGCCACTCAGTTTGATTACCCCCCACATTCCGACCGCAGTGACTACTCGTATTCTTGCAACTTACGTTCATCAACATTAACTGAGCAATGATTTGGTGAGGGAAGTATGCAAAAGGACGCAGTTATTTATGGTAAGTGTGCTACGAAAGTACGTGCGTGAGAAACAGCGACTTTTTTCCCTTGAACTTTTCGCATTCTCTGCTTCTTTGTTATTGCTCGCTAAACAACTAATATATGAGATAAAATATGTTGCTACGAAAAGAGCCCTGAAATACTTTTTAGGGGTGCTGTGCTATGACTTTCTTTGGATCATTAATTTTCAACAAAACAAAATATATTATGTTATTATTATTCTGGATCTGGCTTTCTATAAAAAGAACATTGTTTCGTTACTGTAACTCGCTATAAAGTTCATCATATCTTCCTTATTTCATAGTTATTGAAAAGGTTACTGAAAATTATTTCGTTATCAATACTGAGGTTACAGTATGCAATGTTTGTTCAACATCAAACTTTTGCAGTGGACTTTTGTTAACAGTAAAACACCAATAAATAACACGACTAACACGAGAACATGAGACTATTATCAGAGAAAAAATGTTTTTACTGTAATGTTTGGTAGACCAGAACTACGCACAGCAAGATTTCTTTTTTGTTATGAAGGTAAATTATCTTTTTGCACTGTTAATAATATATCATCCGCAGCCCGCGTCCACCTGTAAAACACATCATAAAATTTGCTGCTCTGCCCTGCAATCCCGAAAGCTGAATGAAATAATTTTAGTTCACTATTACCTGTCAGCATCTTTGCGGTATGATTGGTTTCATGTAATGCAGTTTGAATGCGCCGCGGCAGCTGCTTGTTCGTTCGTAACGCAGCTCTGCACCACGAATAATATTTAAATAGCTGAAAATGTCTTAAAAGGGTGGGATAAAATACCAGGCAAGCTTATTACAAATCATAATGCAAGTTTTCACTAAGTAACTATTCAAAACATTTAGACAGATTAAATTCTTACATACCTTTACAAATCAATACGCAATGGCGCCCTTCTCCCAATCTTGACAAAAGAATGCTACACAGGCTTACACTATAGCGTCACAGGCTCTTCCTACCCACGTAACTCCAAGAAGACGACAGAGAAATTAATGTTCGGTCACTACTATTTATACTCGGTTTACATCTTTGTTTGATATATAATAAGTATCGTCTGTGGCGGTTTCAGTACTAGCCGACACACATATTATCTTCAAAAAAATCGATACATAATTCTATACAAATATAAAACATGACACATAATGGTTTCTCTTTGTTACATAAAAGTTCACACAATCATTGTCCATGCATAAATAAAATTACAATTATCCAATCCAATTATCGTTTTCTTTTTTACCACATATGATATGTGTCTTGCCAGAAGACGTTACAAGCTACACCAAAGTGTATTATTTGAAAGCAAGTGTTTGGCTGGAAAACAAAACACGAAACAATGTAAGTACGTGCAATAGACGCAAAGTGTGATGTACCATCTCAATACGTAAATGGTCTCATAATTTGATTTAGTACACTGGATATGGACACGAAGTGTCCTCAATAAATAACTGGCGGAGTTAACAGCTGGGTCATAATACATTCGCTCTCAATCTCTAGGAATCCACATGGAGTACCGAAGGCCTACCAGCCATTGTGGGCACGAAGGTCGGGGACTGAACGTTTTGTCGCGTCTCCCCACCGCGCACTTTTTGATTTTATATGTAGTTTATGTTGCATAACATTTTAATGAACTGTATATTGCTTATTGTTGCGAGCACAAAAGATAACATGCGGTTCTCACTATTAGTCCCTGTAGTTGAGAAACCTTAACTTTGTGCACCTCGACCTGTTATGTGGGGATACGCACAAAATTAAAAGATTTCCTGCTGTGATAGTGTGATCTCTAATGTGCAAACTATTTTCATATAACCCTGATCTGTTCTGTCAGAAATGGAACACGGTATAATTAATTTAACTAATTATGAAATTAAACATGTCCTTCTCTACTTTCATCTCTGAAATGCACTGAAAATTACTCTTATTTATTCATACAGAAGTTACAGTATGCTATGTTCGCTAATCATAAAAGCTGCAGTGGATTTTTTAACATATGAACACTGTTGATTGCCACGACTAACACGAGAGCATGAAACAAAAAATGAAATTTGATTTTAATATTATTATTAGCCAAAACAGGACACAGCACAGCAGTCTTTGATATCACACAAATAAAGTATTACCACTCTGATTTACGTAAATTGTTTACGTCACTGAGATTGTAATTGCAGTTGCCCATGTCCACCTGAAAATGACATAGTAAAATCCACAATTCTCCGCTGAGGTCTCCGGGAAGCTGAAAGAAATAATTTTAATGTACCATTACCTGCCCGCGTAATTGCGGGAAAGCTGCTTTGATTCAGTTTAATTTGAATTTGCCGCAGCAGCCGCTCCCGCGATCGCTGCACAGCTCTGCTTCATGTAAATTCTAAATATGCTGAGAACTGATAAAAATGTAGAATGAAATACTGGGCAAGCTAGCAATAAATTATTACAAGTATTTTTAACAATTTCTATATCCAAAAATCTACATAAATTCTAAGCACACACCTTTTTTATGCTTCAGCCTCCAATGGCGTCTTTCTCGAACAAAGAACAAAAGAAAGCTAACCAAGCATTCAAGCGAGCGTTACAGGCTCTTACAACTTTAACGACTACAAGAAGACAAAGACAGTAACATTTAAGGCTCCACTGTATATAATCGATTCAGTACGCTAGTAAATGTTCTTGTTGTTGTGGTCTTCAGTCCAGAGACTGGTTTGATGCAGCTCTCCATGCTACTCTATCCCGTGCAAGCTTCTTCATCTCCCACTACCTATTGCAACCTACATACTTCTGAATCTGCTTAGTGTATTCATCTCTTAGCCTCCCTCTACGATTTTTACCCTCCACGCTGCCCTCAAATACTAAATTGGTGATCCCTTGATGTCTCAGAATATGCCCTAGCAACCGATCCCTTCTTCTAGTCAAGTTGTGACACAAATTTCTCTTCTCTCCATTTCTATTTAATACCTCCTCATTAGTTATGTGATCTACCTACCTAATATTCAGCATTCTTCTCTATCAGCACATTTCGAAAGCTTCTATTCTCTTCTTGTCTAAACTATTTATCGTCCACGTTTCACTTCCATCCATGGCTACACTCCATAGAAATGCTTTCAGAAACGACTTCCTGACGCTTAAATCTATACTCGATGTTAACAAATTTTTCTTCTTCAGAAACGCTTTCCTTGCCATTGTCAGTCTACATTTTATATCCTCTCTACTTCGACCATATCAGTTATTTTGGTCCCCAAATAGCAAAACTCATTTACTACTTTAAGCGTCTCATTTCCTAATCTAATTCCCGCAGCATCACCCGATTTAATTCGACTACATTCCATTATCCTCGTTTTGCTTTTGTTGATCTTCATCTTGTATCCTCCTTTCAAGACACTGTTCATTCCGTTCAACTGCCCTTCCAGATCCTTTGCTGTATCTGACAGAATTACAATGTCGTAGGCGAACCTCAAAGTTTTTAAATGGTTCAAATGGCTCTGAGCACTATGGGACTCAACTGCTGTGGTCATACGTCCCCTAGAACTTAGAACTACTTAAACCTAACTAACCTAAGGACAGCACACAACACGCAGCCATCACGAGGCAGAGAAAATCCCTGACCCCGCCGGGAATCGAAGCCGGGAACCCGGGCGTGGGAAGCGAGAACGCTACCGCACGACCACGAGATGCGGGCATCAAAGTTTTTATTTCTTCTCCCTGGATATTAATTCCTACTCCGAATTTTTATTTTGTTTCCTTTACTGCGTGCTCAATATACAGATTGAATAACATCGAGGATAGGCTACAACCCTGTCTCACTCCCTTCCCCACCACTGCTTCCCTTTCATGCCCTTCGACTCTTATAGCTGTCATCTGGTTTCTGTACAAATTTAAATAGCCTTTCGCTCCCTGTATTTTACCCCTGCCACCTTCAGAATTTGAAAGAGAGTATTGCAGTCAACATTGTCAAAAGCTTTCTCTAAGTCTACAAATGATAGAAACGTAGGTTTGCCTTTCCTTAATCTATGTTCTAAGATAAGTCGTAGGGTTAGTATTGCTACCCGTGCTCCAACATTTCTACGGAATCCAAACTGATCTTCCCCGAGGTCGGCTTCTAGAAGTTTTTCCATTCGTCTGTAAAGAAATGGCTAACACAAAAGCCACGCTTTCGCCTTGTCAGTGGGTTTCCTGTACAGCGGATGGCATTGCAACCTTGCTGCGACACGAGTTAATGGAAGGTAAATTTCTTAAAGAATATATGCCAGGGACATTTAAATTAATAATAACTTCAAAGACACTCATAGATTACTTTAAAATATCTGGCTGGAGATAGCTCCTCATGGCAGATTTCTGCAGAACTACTGTTGTTGATATCATAGAGTCGGTGGGAAACGCTGTTGGCGAAATCAGTATGATATCAAAAAAATAGAAACAAAAGCATTTGTTAGAAATTTGAAATACAGAGAATCCTACCGCCTTAGCTACCTTCATCTCGAAGTTTCAAGACGGTACTTACGCAATTCATACAATGATACAGCCGACACTTTGTGTTTGCTTTAGTAAGATACTACGATATGCATGGTTATTCGTCTGTTGCAGTAACCTCAAAGACAGAATCACAAGGGGTGTATTTCTCAGTAGATTCATGATTCTTTATTAACATCAGTTGTTGCTCCAAACGAAGATTGTTATTAAGGCCGTATTTTATATTTCAGGCAGAGAATGTAGCTGTTAAACAAAGAAAAGGCGTCCTAAAAGGAAAAATAGAGAGAAAAATAGAGATATTTGGCGAGAATCTTGTGACAGTCTTGTGTCCAAGCATTCAAAAACTCAAGATTCTGTTGTCAGTTGAAAGGGATGAATTGCATAGTACTGTGTGCGTATTGTTGGTGCATCAGAAAACGGTGTAATTCATACTGCTGTCGCATGCAAGAGTTAGTGCGAGGAAATATTTGCTTTCCTTGCGTTGCGTCCTACTGTTGCTGATTATAGGCTACAAGATACTAAGCATTCAGTGGGAACCAGTCCGTTATTCACTCCCCAGGACGGAATCTGTGTACCTCACCTGTTTCTCTAGGGTTTATGCTATGTGCAAGTTTGAAAACGTCTTCTAAATATTAGCGTAATGTATATCTCAGTTGGAACGCAGGTGCCAGCCTGATATTCACCTAGTGAGCTGTGGGAAACCGCCTAAAAACCACACCAGGCTAACTGGCTCATCAGCACCACTCGTTAACCCGCGAGGCCGACTCCATCGGGGTCACGCTTGCCTTCCTGAGTTCCTTTTTGCTTTCTTTCCCCTTATTTTTTCCATACATTCTCCTGTTTAATGCTCACTCTCTTCTTGCTTATTTTTCTCCCTCCCTTCCCCAACCTCTCACTGGCTTTTTCTTTTGGTTACTCGTTGACTTTAGTTTCTTTTGTAAACCGGTTGCGCAAAAAGTCACAGATACAAAAAGGGTGAAGTAATATAATTAACGTTTAGTTTCAGTGAAAGAGAGTGGTTTCTTCCCCATAGTAAAAAAATGGAGATTTTGAAATTGGGCAGATGACTTAGACGACCTTTGGAATGGGAACTGCAGTTCAGATGATGTTATTTGACTTTACTTAGGAACAGTTTGCTCTGAAAAGATGGCTCCCCCTAAGTTGTTGAATTTGTGGAGAGTCCGTTAAGATACAGATTCCAAGGCACTTCCGATTGGCCCTTTCGGTGCTAGTAATGTCTTCATCAACTATATCAAAAGAAAAAAATTTCAGTCAAGCAGGCAGCAAGCATTGTCAACGAGAATAGACCACTGATCAGTCCACAAAACGTTAATCACCTGCTGATTGAACATAACTACCACTTGATAAGATTTATAATGTAGAAACAATACTACTGAGACATACTTTATTTAAGGGTTCTTGGTTCCCCCACCTCCCCCACTCCCCAAAAAATAAAGGAACGTCATCTTTCACCATTTTCTTTATTCCAGCAACAGAAAAGTGATTGAAACAACCACATTGTTCCTTTAAGAGCACATTGACATTCATTTTGTAGTGCAACAAACGCAATGAAATTTGAATTTCGATAAATTTGCATTACGAAACATGGTTAGTACATACATGCGAAATTCAGAACACAAATTTCTGGGGAAAGTTCCGACAACCTAAACATAAAAACAGAGTTCACCCTTTTCAGCATTATGTTCCTACTCAATGCGTTCTCACCAGCTCTTACTTATTTTATGCGGGTAAGGATGTAAGGGATTATAGGTCATTACGCTTCTGTTTTAAAAAATAAAATGTAGTGTGAGGTCACTTGAGAACTTTATTTTCTTCACACCACTTTTTGATACTACATTGCTGTTTGTTTATGGTTGTTTATAATTTTTTTCTATATGGTGCATCTTGAACTATTCTCATGGGTGAATTCCTGGCTCCATCTTGCATGTTTCGTAGTAGGAAATAGCTTCCCTTCTTTCTTTCTCCTTTCTCCTTGCATTTGCTGCAAACCATTCAGTCCTTTCTTGATTTCTTTTTCCTTTCACATTATAAAAAGAATCTTTTCATTTAGTCTCTCTTCGGTGTCAGATGATGATGGTCTTCCTCTTTTCTTTGAATTTATATTTCTCATCTAGCCGCTTAGCTGTCTGATTAGATTTCTTCTATAGGAAAGGTCAGTCTGCAGTTGTTCTCCTAATTCATTTTTATCTATTCAATAAATAATGTAACTGTTCTTTACACCAACTTCACTCAGCCACAAAAATAACTTTTGCCACCAGTTTTATGGCCGCCTTGTAAAGCTGTGGCACCCACAGTACCACAGAAACCGACAACCACGAGCATCACCATTCACAATCTGTCGAACCACCCGGCGGCACACAAGGAAGCAATCTTCAGATTCACGCTCCACAGACTGAACAGAACACCTGCAAGCAAACAGAATTACACACAGTAGCTGAACACAGTAAAACAGGTAGCAGAGGAAGCCCCACATGATAGAGTAATTAAACCATCAAATATGTTAACAGAAAAGGAACGAAAGCACATCACACACAAAACCTTACACAACACAGATCAACACAACATACAAACAATGACCACATGCAAGACACAACATTATCACATCACACACAAAACAAAATGGCACATACTCACCTACAATAACAAAATTATACACAGAATAGGCAAAATATTGAAGAAACAGGGACTTCAAATACGATACAGGACAGACAAGACAACACATAGAAAATTCAGAACACAGGAGACACCCACAGATAAATTCAACAAACCAGAGATAAATGAACTCACATGCAACACTTGTCAATCAGTATACACATGGTAAACATGCAGGAACCTTAAAATAAGATACTCAGAACATCCTCCGAGTCCTAAAAAGTAACTGCACCCATAGCACATTTGCTGACCACCTAGTAGCCCATAACCACCACCCAGCTACAATAGCAGGAGATTTAAAAGTACTGTCCAGCCACAGCTTATTCTACAGACTGATAATAGAAGAGAACTTCCACATAACGGAGGCAATAGCAGAAGGCAAACAAGTTTTGACTAAAAACACTACACTCTGTAAAGGCACAACGTTTAACACATTAAAGGAACTTTACAGAGAATGCAACACAAACAACCAAAGGAGCCTACTCTCTCTCTCTCTCTCTCTCTCTCACTCACACACACACACACACACACACACACAGACACACAGAAAGCGAGGGAGAAAGTAAACAAAATTCAAATTCGGCGCCAAACTACTCCGGAACAAATGAACGCCGACGGGATTAGGAAACACAAAAACATAGTGCTCACTGCGTTTTGAGAAGTATAAAGGCGTTTATAAAGAACGAAATTATGCAAAGTACATCAATATGATGTGCAGTGTCCTCGGAATGTAAAAGAAAGAGGACCAGTCACAACAAAACGTGAGTAGAAACAAATATATAAGGCCCCGGGAGTAGACAACATTCCATTAGAACTACTGACAGCCCTGGGAGAACCAGGCCTAACAAAACTCTACCATCTGGTGAGCAAGATGTATGAGACACGCTAAATTCCCTCAGACGTCAAGAAGAATATAGTAATTCCAATCCCAAATAAAGCAGGTGTTGACAAATGTGAAAATTAACGAACTATCAGTTTAATAAGTCACAGCTGCAAAATACTAACGCGAATTCCTTACAGACGAATGCAAAAACTGGTAGAAGCCGACCTCGGGGAAGATCAATTTGGATTCCGTAGAAATGTTGGAACACGTGAGGCAATACTAACCTTACGACTTATCTTAGAAGAAAGATTAAGAAAAGGCAAACCTACGTTTCTTGCATTTGTAGACTTAGAGAAAGCTTTTGACAATGTTAACTGGAATACTCTCTTTCAAATTCTGAAGGTGGCAGGGGTAAAATACAGGGAGCGAAAGGCTATTTCCAATTTGTACAGAAACCAGATGGCAGTTATAAGAGTCGAGGGACATGAAAGGGAAGCAGTGGTTGGGAAGGGAGTGAGACAGGGTTGTAGCCTCTCCCCAATGTTATGCAATCTGTATATTGAGCAAGCAGTAAAGGAAACAAAAGAAAAATTCGGAGTAGGTATTAAAATTCATGGAGAAGAAATAAAAACTTTGAGGTTCGCCGATGACATTGTAATTCTGTCAGAGACAGCAAAGGACTTGGAAGAACAGTTGAACGGAATGGACAGTGTCTTGAAAGGAGGATATAAGATGAACATCAACAAAAGCAAAACGAGGATTATGGAATGTAGTCGAATTAAATCGGGTGTTGCTGCGGGAATTAGATTAGGAAATGAGACACTTAATGTAGTAAAGGAGTTTTGTTATTAGGGGAGCAAAATAACATGATGGTCGAAGTAGAGAGGATATAAAGTGTAGACTGGCAATGGCAAGTAAAGCGTTTCTGAAGAAGAAAAACATCGAGTATAGATTTAAGTGTCAGGAAGTCGTTTCTGAAAGTATTTGTGTGGAATGTATCCATGTATGGAAGTGAAACATGGACGATAATTAATTTGGACATAAAGAGAGTAGAAGCTTTCGAAATGTGGTGCTACAGAAGGATGCTGAAGATTAGAAGGGTAGATCACATAACTAATGAGGAGATATTGAATAGAATTGGGGAGAAAAGGAGTTTGTAGCACAGTTTGACTAGAAGAAGGGATCGGTTGGTAGGACATGTTCTGAGGCATCAAGGGATCACCAATTTAGTGTTGGAGGGCAGCGTGGAGGGTAAAAATCATAGAGGGAGACCAGGAGATGAATACACTAAGCAGATTCAGAAGGATGTAGGCTGCAGTAGGTACTGGGAGATGAAGAAGCTTGTACAGGATAGAGTAGCACGGAGAGCTGCTTCAAACCAGTCTCAGGACTGAAGACCACAACAACAACAAAACATGCAAAGCATCTTGACACGCAAAAAACAAAATGTGTGTGAAATCTTATGGGACTTAAACTGCTAAACTTATCAGTCCCTAAGCTTACACACTACTTAACCTAAACTACCCTGAGGACAAACACACACACCCATGCCCGAGGGAGGACTCGAAACTCCGCCGGGACCAGCCGCACGGGACACGCAAAAATCACATTTTTAAAAAATCAAGGGATGTTTTAACTCGCTGATCAAATTCACATTTACATCGTATGGTTTGCAGGTAATAGGCTATCAGTGTAAGACACCAAACAGTTGGTCCTGCAAAACTATGCAATGTAAAATCACGGTAAGAAACAAAATGAACAAAAACTTTCTTTATGCCTGACTTTGTTAGATCAGTTACAACCTAAAATACGGTTCACTTCTTACAGTTTTCAATAAACAAAACCCACTGATGATTTCTGAATCATGTGTGGGTAAAAAGAAAAGCAGATTGTGTGCAAAAAGGCGGAACCCATATCCTATAATTTAGCTGCAAATGCAGAAAGAAAGGAAAAGAACTGCAATTCCAAAAAAATGAACGTTATCGTTTCACAATCCTGTAGCAAAATCTCCTCACGCTATCTGTGGCTTCGAACGCTGTTAAGTGGCTGCAACAATGCACTACATTCGTAGAAGTACCTCATTGTACCACTAGATGTCTCTGTCTTGTAATAGCATCGATTGTTCCATGCGGAAGGGGCTGGTGCTTAAAAAAATTAATAGCATTGCTCTCTCAGGAAGAAGTCGCTGACACTGAAAGAGTTAAATGCCTCTCTCCGTTATATTTTCTTATAATGTCTTTTAACCTCTCGTCAACATTTACGTTATTTTTCTTCTTTTTTAAAGAGCATGGGCAATGGTAGCCTTTTTTTTATTTCACATGTAACATTTGGTGATTCCTCCTTTGGCTTATCTATCAGATAGTTTTATTTATTAAGGAGTTAAGTTTCCTAAGCAGACCTTAAAAAGTATTCGTGGTCCCTTGTCGCTGGTTAAAAGCACTCCACATTTCAATTGGCAGACTAGTATTTTCCCTTCATTGGCTGATCATATACCTTTTCTCCAGCGGACATTCCGTCCATTATTATTATCATCCACGATTTGACACTCTTTTTAGTTGAAAATACGGCCTTTTTTCTATCTCTCCATTCCTCCGTTAATCACAGTTTCTGTATTTTCTCCAGCTCACATAGGGTAAAGTGAGAAGTGCGGCTGTTATTAGCATCGCTAATCTTCCAGAATTTGCGTGAACGTTCGCTAAGCTAGTTACCGCTGTCACTCGCACACCACAGGCGCGTGCGGGCCACGCGGTTAGGACACTCGGGTGCAGGGCCCTGTAGTGTTTACCGTGTCGGTCGCGTATCATGGATTTCGAACAGCGCTTGAACACGAATTTCTATCTCAAGCTGCAAAAACGTGTTGAAATTGGTGTATGGCTATAATAGTGTAACTCCAAAGGCCGTTTGCAAATGGTATGAGCGATTTAAAAGCGGAAAAAGAGTCCGTGGAAGACGAGCAACGCTCGGGACGTCCATTAGCCTCAAAAACATAAGAAAATGTGCAAAAGTGGCAAAAACTGTTCGTTCAAACAGGCGAATTACTGTTCGACAAGTTGACGAAGAACTTAGCATATCGTACAGGTCGGTGCAAAGTACAGCAACCGACAGTTTGGAAATGAAATGAGTGAGTGAAAAATTTGTTCCCGGATTTGTGAGTGATGTATAGAAGGAAAATCGTGTGTCGGCTTGCACGCAGCTGGAAGATCCTCTTCATTCAGATCTGGATTTCATTTCCCAAATTGTAACTGGATATGAAACCTGGATGAATGGGTATGACCCTGAGACGGTAATTCGGAGTTCCCAAAGGAAAACTGTGAATCTCCTCGCCCTAAACAGGCATGCCATTCAAAATCGAATATAAAAGTTTCGGTCTTTTTCAGTACTGAAGACAAAGTGTGATCAGAGTTTGTTCCAAGGCTAACAACTGTAAACCGCAAATTTTACGATGTCTGTGAAACGGTGTACGAAGAAAGAAACCAGAATAGTGGGCCAGTGGCTTCCTTCTCCATTGCGGCAACGCAAGTGCCACACCACGCTTTTGATTCGCGGGATTTTGGTGGGAAAAAGTGCCCCTGACTTTCTACATCCATCTTGCAAGATTTAGCGCTAGGTAAATATTTGGACTTGATAATGAGAATAAACTCCAGCAGAGCATGACAAAATACGTGCTACATTATTTGAGTCATGAATGGCGTTTCTGCTAAAGATAGTCTCATGATTAGTTTAAGATTTTTAGCAACAGGCAAAAGTTATTGCAGCTTGCAATATAGTATGGAAATCTCCCAGTGTAACTACTTCACGCATTATTCAAGAAACATGTGAACCAATATATAAATCACTTAAGGAAAAATTTATGAAAGTTGGGTAGGTTAATTACATCACAAACATATATACTCATATCACTTACGCATACTGTGACTGTGGTGTCACCGCCAGACACCACACTTGCTAGGTGGTAGATTAAATCGGCCGCGGTCCATTTAGTACATGTCGGACCCGCGTGTCGCCACTGTGTGATCGCAGACCTAGCGCCACCACAAGGCAGGTCTCGTGATACGAACAAGGACTCACCCCAGTTGGACGGACGACCTAGCTAGCGACTAGATGTACGAAGCCTTTCTCTCTCATTAGCCGAGAGACAGAATAGCCTTCAGCTAAGTTAATGGCTACGAACTAGCAAGGCGCCATTAGCCTTACAGTGATTGTAATTAAAGTCTCCTGTGTATAGTCAAGAGCAATGTACCACAATGATTGATTAAAGATAAGTATTAATCCAGCTACGTACTTTTCTTCATAGCATTAATTACGTAGCCTGTTCCAGACTTGACGCCCGTCGGCGTGTGTGCACGCGTGCCTTTCCTTCGGCTACCTCCAGTGGCGTAACAGTCTTGTTACGTCACTACAGATTGGCGACGAGTCTACAAAGGATCTTGTGTTTTACTTTGCCCTAATTTATTTGTGTCATGGCTTCTCCACATTCTCCAGATGTACTGTCCGAATTTTATCGCTTGCAGAATCAGCAGACGCAGGCGTTATTGGATGCCCTTGGACAGCTCGTCCAGGGCCAACGTGCCATTCAAACCGATGCGGCCGCCGCCGCTTCACCGCTACCGCAGCCACAACTCGCGGTTGCACCGCCTTTTAGGCACTACGACCCGAACCACGAGACTTGGCAGGAATGGTCCCGCCAGTTTGCCTTCCACCTCGCCGCCTACAGAATTCAAGGTAATGAGCGGCAGCCGTTTTTGCTTTTTTGTGTCGGTGTGTACACCTACCGTGTGATAGTGAAATTGTTTCCCCGACGCGATGTAGCAACTCTGTCCTACGAGGAAATTTTGTCTGCTTTAGATGCTTATTTCAAAGAAACAGTTAATGTGGTTGCAAAACGGTATACGTTCTTTCGTACAAAACGTACGGCCGGTCAAACTAATAGGGAGTGGGTAGCAACATTGCAAGGACTTACTAGGGAGTGTTCTTTTGACTGTGACTGGTCTTTCTTATTCAGATACAATGGTACGTGATGCAATTGCACAGAACGTTTCTGATGTTCGCATACGGGAGCAAATATTGAAACTAGTTAATCCCTCCCTTCAACAAGTGATCGACATATTAGATAGACAAGACACACTTGACTGTGCTCAGGAATCTTTTGAAACTTCGCCAGCAGTGTGTAACATTAACCGGCCCGCCGGGCGAGCTGCGCGGCCCGGTCAACTGCCCTCGCGCAAACAAACGCAGCTGCCGCCGCGTTATAAACCAGGTGTGCCGCGCCAGCCCACAAATGCAGTGAAATCATGCCCGCGGTATGCTACTAGACATTCGCGTGAACATTGCCCGTCACGCCAAGCTATTTGCTTTTTCTGCAATAGGAAAGGACATGTTCAAAGTGTTTGCCAGAAAAAGCTCCGATCAGACAACCGCAATCATTCCAGGCCCTTTGCTTCGCGCCGGAATCGAACCAAGGACACTCAGGATCGTGGACCTTCGCCCATGGACATTCATGTCGTTAATTCCACTTCGTCCAGTGACACTTTCTCTAACAGTGACTGTGTTCGTCCCACAAAAACTGTGCGTCGACGTCGCCGGAAATCACGTCAATTAGCAAGTAATTCTGTACCAGTGTCTATTCAAGTTGCACAAAACAGTCGCTCTTGTCGTCAGCGGAACAATAAACTTTTTGTGGACTTAGACTTTGAAGGCAAAGTGATACCATTGCAGCTCGATACCGGAGCTGCAGTTTCATTGCTCAATCACGACACGTACAAACAACTGGGCGCCCCTCCGTTGCGTGCCGCAAATGTTCAGTTAAAAAGTTATTCCGGACAGACAATACCTGTGTTAGGACAGTGCACTCTTCTTGCAACATATAGGGGACAATCAAAACTTGTGTCATTTTACGTTCTTCGTTCTTCTTCTGCAGTGAACTTGTTTGGCTTAGATTTATTTCAGTTGTTTAACATGTCTATTGTAAATCAGGTACTATCAGTGATTCAAACTGTGCCTTCAGACAGTGTTTCTCGCTTATGTGACGAATTTGCAGACATTTTTGCACCGGGCTTGGGTTGCGCTAAAAACTATGAAGCACATTTGGAACTGAAGGTCAACACGCAACCGAAATTTTTCAGGGCGCGCAATGTTCCTCACGCATTGCGTCGTAGGTCGCAAGAATATTGAACAATGTAGAATCGCAAGGTGTGAGTGAATGTGCGCAATGCCTCTTCTCTTTCAGCTCCGCTTCATCGCTTACGCCGTGCAGGTGTTCCGTTCGTCTGGACGACGGAATGCGAACGCGCCTTTCGCCAGTTGAAATCGGCGTTGCTTTCTAATACTTGCCTCACGCCTTTCGATCCCCAGAAACACCTTTTGTTGATGGTAGATGCATCGGATTTCGGGATCGGTGCTGTGCTTGCGCACAAAGTTGGCTCCCATGATCGCCCTATTGCCTTTGCGTCCAAATTGCTCTCGTCTGCGCAACGAAATTACTCGCAGATAGAGAAAGAAGCTTTGGCTCTCGCGTTTGGTGTTACTAAGTTCCATGATTTCTTGTATGGTCGTCACTTCACCATCATCACAGACCACAAACCTTTGACATCGCTTTTTCATCCGAACAAGCCTGTACCTCCGCGTACAGCGCAGAAATTCATTCGCTGGTCTATTTTCCTCTCGCAGTACCGCTACGATACCTTGTATCGGTCCACTGCTAAGCACGGAAACGCCGATGCGTTGTCCCGTTTGCCGGTTGCTGAGGATAAAGCATTCGATTCTTCCGAACTTGCTTGCCTGTTCATTGATTCGGAAACTGATGAAGTGGTCGAATCGTTTCCGATTGATTTTCGTCATGTAGCTACAGCCACCGCTGCTGACCCTGTCCTTGCTACTGTTTTGCGTTTTGTTGCTATGCAATGGCCTTTGTCAAAGTCTCGGATCGACGATCCGTTGGTTCGCCGATTTTTTGCTCACAGGGAGAGACTTTTTGTTCGACGTGGTGTTTTGTTGTTGCGTTCTGATAATGATCAGTCCCGAGTCGTGGTCCCACGTTCGTTACAGTCCTCTGTCTTACGGCTTCTTCACCAAGGACATTGGGGTATAGTGAGAACGAAACAACTTGCTCGTCAGCACTGTACTTGGTTCGGAATCGATGCTGCGATTACGAATATGTGTTCTTCTTGCATGGCGTGTGCCGAAAAACAATCCGCACTGCCGCGGAAAGTCTTTGCATGGCCAAAAGCCACTTCCCCTTGGCAATGCTTGCACATTGATTTTGCTGGTCCATTCTGGAATGCTCGATGGTTGGTTCTGGTCGACGCCTTCAGTAATTTTCCTTTTGTTGTCCGGATGTCTTCCACGACGTCCTCCGCCACCATCCAAGCGTTGTCTGCTATCTTTTGTATTGAAGGTCTTCCGCAGACTATTGTTTCCGACAATGGCCCACAATTCATGTCCGCAGAATTTGTCATTCTGCCAGGCCAATGGTATTCAACATCTGACATCCGCGCCATTTTCGCCTCAGTCAAACGGTGCCGCTGAACGATTGGTCCGGACTTTCAAGTCACAGATGTTGAAATTGAAAGAGTCGCATTCTCGGGAGGACGCATTGTTGCTCTTTTTGTCTTCGTATCGCTCTCAGCCCCGAGATGGTCGCTCGCCGGCTGAGTTACTCCATGGTCGTCCTCATCGCACCTTGATGTCTTTGCTGCATCCGCCGCATCAGGTTCCTGTGCAGCGGCAGACTCCTGCTTTTGCTCCAGGCGACGTTGTATTCTATCGCAACTATCGCGGTTCACGGCGTTGGCTCGCAGGGCGCATTCTTCGCTGCCTCGGCCGTGCGATGTATTTGGTTTTGGGGGCCTCTGGTGCGGTGCGTCGGCATCTCAATCAGCTGCGCCTCTGTCGTCGCACGGGTTCTGCCGCTCCCCGTCTGCTTTCAGCGACGGTGCCGTCCGGTCAGCGCCCTGGGGACCCATCTACTGGCTCGCCTCATCCCCAGGTGTTACCGACGATGCCTCCCATTTTGCCCCATGGCGGCGCGCCGCCGCAGCAGCCGCCGCCGCCGCCGCCGCAGCCGCCGGTACTCCCGCCGGCGCCGCCCGCATTCGACGCTTCGCTGAAGCCGCCATGCGCCTCCCAGGGTCACGCGCCGCCGATCGCTTCCCGTGACCAGCTGTCCTCCGCCATGGAACTCCCGCCCGCTCCGGACCACATGACGTCATCGCACGTCGGCTACCCCGACGCAATGGAGGTCGACCCTTCGGCCCCTCCTGTTTCTTTACAGGCGCATACACCGCATGTTGACGTGCGCCCTGGACTAGGTTTTCAGGCGTTTCCTAGCTCCCCTCGGACCGAATGGCCGGGTGCGGGTGGCACAGCCTCGCCTGTTGTTAGGCTCCCCACCTCATCGCATACGTCAACATGGAGTCCTCCCCACGGCGGGCGGAAGCCTTATCTCACGACCGTTCGCCGATTTGCGGGGGAGGAATGTGGTGTCACCGCCAGACACCACACTTGCTAGGTGGTAGATTAAATCGGCCGCGGTCCATTTAGTTCATGTCGGACCCGCGTGTCGCCACTGTGTGATCGCAGACCTAGCGCCACCACAAGGCAGGTCTCGTGATACGAACAAGGACTTGCCCCAGTTGGACGGACGACCTAGCTAGCGACTAGATGTACGAAGCCTTTCTCTCTCATTAGCCGAGAGACAGAATAGCCTTCAGCTAAGTTAATGGCTACGAACTAGCAAGGCGCCATTAGCCTTACAGTGATTGTAATTAAAGTCTCCTGTGTATAGTCAAGAGCGATGTACCACAATGATTGATTAAAGATAAGTATTAATCCAGCTACGTACTTTTCTTCATAGCATTAATTACGTAGCCTGTTCCAGACTTGACGCACGTCGGCGTGTGTGCACGCGTGCCTTTCCTTCGGCTACCTCCAGTGGCGTAACAGTCTTGTTACGTCACTACAGTGACAACAGCTGTGTTACCACATTTCCATCTCCTTACACATACTCTTTGTTTTATAGGTAAGCTTAAGATCATACACAATGTACTCACTTCGAAAGTAATTGATCGCAATAGCTATTTCCGTACAAGTTTCTAACTGCTTGTTACGATATTTGGAGTCAGCGTGCTTCGTATTATAAAGAATTTCGTATTAGCTCTGTGGTGATAGCCACTCACCACAAATATGTTTTATAGGTTAAAGGCACTAAAAGAAGCGAAGTGCCATGTATACGATGGCATCCTTTCATAAACAATAGGCTCTCCCTCTAATTTTTATCCAAAGGCTACCATATTACACTATCGAAGATTTGACCAAAAGCCTTTGCTAACAGATCATTAGCAAAGATCCTTTATAGTGTAATGTGGCCCTTACACGTGATAACGACCAAGAAGATCAAAACCGGTTTCGCCCGAGCGAAATAAAGGCATTTTATGTGTACAAACCATGGTATTTCCCCAGAATGTCTTCCGAACAATACATTCAACGATCTAGGCGATAACATTTGCAAAACGGAACTAACCTACAGTCTCCAATTTAGGGACACCTTTGAGAGTGATGTTGATTTGCAGGCAGCACATGATGCCGAGGGGCAGCCAGACACCGCTCTGCTGTGTGCAGGCAATGATTTGCTGTGGCAGAGGAGAGATGCAGATGCAAGTGGAGGCTTAAATAAAAATAAAACGTTCTGCCACCATTCCTGACGCAGAGGGCCACGACTGATCAGTTTAGCGCCCTTCCGAAAAGAAGCCTTCCAGAAATGATTCCACTCATGGCTTCAACTTTGGGATAAGTGCACTGCTAGCCAAGGACAGTACTTTGAAGGAGATTAAATGAAATTCCATGTAAACTTATTACTTTGCTTGTAATAAAGTTATTCACTTCACTTTGTGACCACACCTCGTATGTTCACTGATGTAAAAAACTGTTCCATCCTCTACCTCATACTACACACAATAACAATGTTTTGCATCATCTCAGTTCAGAGAGTTCCGGAACCTGTACAGGAAATTGGAATAGAGATCAACATAAACATCACTTCCGCATTTTTTACTGCTCATGGATACCACACATTGCATGTTGTACCACCATATTGCGAGATCTTCATAGTTGGTGGTCCAGATTGCTGTACACACTGGTACGTCTAATACCCAGTAGCACGTCCTCTTGCATTGATGCGTGCCTGTATTCGTCGTGGCATACTATCCACAAGTTCATCAAGGCACTGTTGCTCCAGATTGTCCCCCTTCTTAATGGCGATTCGGCGTAGAGCCCTCAGAGTGGTTGGTGGGTCACGTCGTCCATAAACAGCCCAGGTATGTTCGATAGGGTTCCTGTCTGGAGAACATGCTGGCCACTCTTGTCGAGCGATGTCGTTATCGTGAAGCAAGTTGGCTCTGAGCACTATGGGACTCAACATCTTAGGTCATAAGTCCCCTAGAACTTAGAACTACTTAAACCTAACTAACCTAAGGACATCACACACACCCATGCCCGAGGCAGGATTCGAACCTGCGACCGTAGCAGTCCCGCGGTTCCGGACTGCAGCGCCAGAACCGCTAGACCACCGCGGCCGGCGTGAAGCAAGTCATTCACAAGACGTGCATGATGGAGACGCGAATTGACGTCCATGAAGACGAATACCTCGCCAACATACTGCCGCTATAGTTGCACTATCGGTCGGAGGACGGCATTCACGTATCGTACAGCCGTTACGGAGCCTTCCACGACCATCAGTGGCTTACGTCGGCCCCACAAAATGCCACCCCAAAACAGCAGGGAACCTCCACCTTACTGCACTCGCTGGACACTGTGTCTAAGGCAAGGCCGGCCAAACGCTGCACAGTATGCAGACGTGCAGAAGTGCTGCACATGTGCGCACGTGTGCGACAGCGACATCTGTTATTAGACATGTGTCCTAAATGAACGGCGGCGGGTCGACTTCCCGGTTTATGTGGTACAAGCAAGAGCGCAACATACCCAGTCTCGTTTACCTCTGGTAACCGTAACCTTAACAGAGAAGTACTGATAAATGGCAGGTACTGTGAAAAAGCAGAGGACGGGAGATCTATGTTCTCAGTCGTTTAAAAATTATGGGAACTGCAATTCTTTTTTGTAGCCGTTGGTGAAAACTCACAATGTTTGCTGTGCGAATAATAGGCGGCCAGCGTAAGTTTTCAATTGAAAGACACTACAATACATATCACAAAGACGAGTGTAGTGTACTCAACAGTGAAGAACGATAAGCAAAATTAAATGTCTTTAAGAAAATGGATGAGACACATCAACTCGATTATCATTTCTCATGACCAGTGATAAACGTGTTTGGACTTACTCCTTTCATAATTAAAAATTATTGTTAACTAACTGTGCGTTATTGCCTCATTCTGCTCCATGTTACATTATTATCAGGAAAGTTGGTCATTAAACCGATTGTTCCAATGGATACTTACATTTAGGGTTTTTTTTTTAAAATGTGTGAAGGGCTACGCTCAGCTGAAGTCGATAAAGCATAACACTCATCTCATTGTCGGTTATGCAGATTTCAGACGCAACTGATGAAAGATATAGCAATAATGGTATTGAAACAACAGGTGATCATCAAGAGGTCTGCGGTTATCATTGTGCTCAGAGGTCAGTGAGACAAAAATTATGTGGGTGTAACTGAGGGCACCGAGAATTAGTTATAGGAAACCTTGCATTAGTTTAATGTTATTTGAAATCATGAATAAGGTTCGTTGGAAGTCGCTAAGTGCTCTCTTTCTTAAATGCTAGATCAAAAACATTACGCGTATTTACGTGCAGTCAGTCAAGCTGCCTTAATAAAAACCCACGGTTGTTAACTGTATTACTTGTCTTGCTGGGTTAAACTGTTAACATAAAAGTAGACGTCTCAATGTGTAGACTGTGACAGTATTTTAAATGTTTAATACGCGAAATACCTTCCCATGGTTGGCTTGCAAGCTGTGGAAAGAGCACTAGAATGCGCCGGTACACTGTATCCCAGCAAGTGGATAAAGCGACATCTGTGCCTAGAAACATGCACTACATGAACGCTGACGGCTGCGGCGTGCACGCTGTGACCCGGAAGTTGCACATGTGCAGAAGCACCGCACGCGTGCAGAATTTCTGGCCGGCCCTGGTCTAAGGCATTCAGCCTGACCGGGTTGCCTTCAAACACGTCTCCGACGGTTGTCTGGTTGAAGGCATATGCGACTCTCATCGGTGAAGAGAACGTGATGCCAATCCTGAGCGGTCCATTGAGCATGTTGTTGGGCCCATCCGTACCGCGCTGCATTGTGTCGTGGTAGCAAAGATGGCCCTTCGATGGACGTCCGGGTGAATTTGCGCTTCATGCAGCCTATTGCGCACAGTTTGAGTCGTAATACGACGCCCTGTGGCTGCAAAAAAAGCATTATTCAACATGGTGCCGTTGCTGTCAGGGTCCCTTCGAGCCACAATCCATAGGTAGCGGTCATCCACTGCTGCAATAGCCCTTGGGCGGCCTGACCGAAGCATGTCATTGACAGCTCCTGCCTCTGTGTCTCCTCCATGTCCGAACAACATCGCTTTGGCTCACACTGAAAGGCCTGGACACTTCCCTTGTTGAGAGCCCTTCCTGGCACAAAGTAACAATGCGTACGCGATCGAACAGCGGTATTGGCCGTCTACGCATGATTTAACTATAGACAATACGAGCCTTGTTTCACTCTCTTTGTTATTGCTCGCGTAACAACTAATATATTGATAAATGGATGAGATAAAATATGTTGCTACGAAAAGAGCCCTGAAATACTTTTTAGGGATGTTGTACTGTGACTCAAAAATGATTCAAATGGCTCTGAACACTATGGGACTTAACTTCTGAGGTCATCAGTCCCCTAGAACTTAGAACTACTTAAACCTAACTAACCTAAGGACAACACACACATCCATGCCCGAGGCAGGATTCGAACCTGCGACCGTAGCAGCCGCGCGGTTCCGGACTGCGCGCCTAGAACCGCTCGGCCACATCGGCCGGCCAAAAGATAACAGATAAACACACTTTCGCATTTACAAAACTTTAAATACGGTATCTTTTTTTCATAATCGTATTTTGATGGACTAAAGCCTATACATTGCCCCAAGGTACGTTCAAGTTACCTGGTAAAATCGCATGAAAATTCGTCTAGTAGCTATCGCGATCGGCCTGTTCAGACAGACAGACAAACAGAGCAGACGGTTTTACAGTTTTGTTATTAGTTTGGAAGACATACGAGTAGATGGAAAAACCTGACGTACTCACGCCTCTCTACAACCTTGAAGAGTCAAACGCTGGTTTGCAGCACTGGTAAAAGGACATATCGCACTTCCGTCGCGCTTCCTTGTTACTGGTAGATTTGATCATTAACATGAATGTGTACAGTACACATACTAGAAGTGACTGTAAATTAACTACTAAAATTTTCCTGCTGGTGCCGCGAGTTGTTACCGGCTTGCTACTACTGAGCCAGCGTCCTGTTAGGTTCTAGGCGCTACAGTCTGGAGCCGAGAGACCGCTAAGATGGCAGGTTCGAATCCTGCCTCGGGCATGGATGTGTGTGATGTCCTTAGGTGAGCTAGGTTTAATTAGTTCTAAGTTCTAGGCGACTGATGACCTCAGAAGTTAAGTCACATAGTGCTCAGAGCCATTTGAACCATTTTTTCCTGTTAGGTACAGTTAGTTATTTGAGCTCATAACGCGTTGTGAAAGAGGTATGTGCTGCAAGGTAGCATCCAGTGTGCGGTCCGCTTGCTGGTACGAGGAGTCTGTCTCCGACGGAGAAACACATAGCTGGAGCCGCAGCCAGACGGTTATGGATGCTCGCCAGGGCATTGTCCGGAGTGCGCCGTAACGTGATGAGCATTCCGCACACGCCTGCCAATACACAGCGGTACAGGGAGCGACCAGGCAGCTGTGTGCACGACGCAACTGGAGGCCAAGGCGGACAGTATTGTGGGGCAACTCAAAGGCGACCTCCAGGAGCCTATCCACGCGTACCTACAGTCTACACACCATTGTGAGAGATACGACTACAGATACCTCACTTCGTGCCGTAGACCGAATTCCATCGCGTGTTAAATGGCTCTTCAGTATCATTATCATTCGTATGGTACACAAACACAACATATAATGAATGCCATTAAATTAAATAAATAGAAAAGATTACATATTAATATCTGTGTTTCTAATCCATTCCACCGCTGTGAAATTGGCATTCATAAAATCATTCCACGTGCCCCTATAGCACCGTGACGCAACGGCCTTGCCGCAGTGGACACACCGCTTCCCGTGAGATCACCGAAGTTAAGCGCTGTCGGGCGTGGCCGGCACTTGGATGGGTGACCATCCGGGCCGCCATGCGCTGTTGCCATTTTTCGGGGTGCACTCAGCCTCGTGAAGCCAATTGAGGGGCTCCTCGACCGATTTGTAGCGGCTTCGGTCAAGAATACCATCATAACGACCGGGAGAGCGGTGTGCTGACCCCACGCCCCTCCTGTCCGCATCCTCCACTGAGGATGACACGGCAGTCGGATGGTCCCGGTAGGCCACTCGTGGCCTGGAGACGGAGTGCTTATAGCACCGTAGGACGCACTCTTCTATTACATGTCTGCTAGATTGTTTCAGTGCATCACAGACACAACTTGGATACTCCACAGTACCCCATTTATAGAATCAGAGAGCACCGACCACATATACTGTGGATTCTATTTAATTTGACCCACAGTTTCCCGCCACGTTCGTCACCCACAGTATCACAATTATGTTTCTCGAACCATCCCGTTATTGGTAATTTCCGATGTGTTGACAGCTGTTGTTCCAGAGATCCTGTAAGGTGCCTCTTACGTGAGGAAGACATTTCTACCAGTTTCAATAAATTATTGCCTCTTATTGATGTATTCACGATAGTTACGAAGTGCTGTAGTCCGTAGCCGGCCACGAGTCGGACAGCATTTCCCATGCTGGTGACGAAGCGACCATATGTCTCGCGTAGTGGGGTGGGGCTCGGCGCTGGACCTTAGGCCGGTATTACACTATCAAATTTCTTTGTCAAATATCTTTGTCCAACATCTTTGTCAAGCATATTTGATAGTGTAATAGGGATTTTTGTCAAATGTCGCCCAATATTTGATCAAATCTAGGGCCTCGCTGTAGGTTTGATCAAAGAAGTCGCTTGTCTTCTGTTCACTGCAATGTGACATGTTACCACATGGAGCACTAGCATCGCTGCATTCTGTCATCTGTAGTGTTTTTATAAACATTGCCGGTAAATACAATTGGTGTGTGCCGACAGCTACAAAATTATAGAGATGTATGAAGTTGATGAGGCGCTTTACAACGTGAGGCACGCTGAATACAAAAATAGATTACGAAGATTGGAGACCTGATCTAACCTAACCTAACCCTCTCCAGTAGCAAGTAATCGGAGTGTTAACAGTGAACCTGTCTTCTGCAGATGTAGCAGTTCTTAAGTGAGTATTGTGCTTTGTGATATGAGGATACACTTCATTGAGCACATACAGAAATGTATGCTCATCCATTCTTAAGTAATTGATGTACGACTTGACGTCCTCCACTATAAGCTCACGTAACAAGTTTTCTTGAATGCTTTTATCGTGTCGTCGTAAAACCCACAGCTTCACCCAGGTATGTTTCCTTTTTTTCCCCCGCTTCTCTTCCGCATGTGCACACAGTGCAATTGTGGTATATGCAACTGCTGCAGTTAATAACAAGTTGTTGGTGTCAGCCATCTTGAACTTTGACGAAAAATATGACAGTGTAATACCCCTTCTAGCGCTACGTCAAAGATCTTTGTCAAATATATTTAACGGAATATTTGATCACATCTTTGATCCAATCTTTGACAAAGAAATTTGATAGTGTAATACCGGCCTTAGCAACAAGCGTCAGCCTGGGAAATATTCATGACGGGAAGTACCGCCATCTTGGCGCCAAAGTCACCGATTTTGTTTATTTATATTTAATAATTTAAGTCATTTATGACAACATGCATACTAGGAGGAGCCTCTGGATGTTTAAAACTAATTATCATAATTTTGCCTCGTTAAAATTCACACCCGTTCATTAACAAATGCATATCTTAGTAAGTACGAACTTGATCGGAAATCCACGAACTGTGACGAAACTAGTAAGAGATATGGACTCCGCGCCAAAGTCGGCAGTCGGCGTTAAGAGCTTTTCCTGTCATGTTCGATGGTAGCCGTGCTCTCGGTTACGAGTAGTTTGTGACATGAGTATTTCATTATTGATCTAATAGGAATAAAAGTGACATTACGGCATTCTGAATGTTAATTTCGAGTAAGTAGGTACCCCGAAGTTGATCGATAGCAGTTTCAGGTAATTAGCTTCCACCGACAGAGACATACAATGCGCCAATGAAGAATCTGCTCTGAATAGCTCTGAGGACTATGGGACTTAACATCTGAGGTCATCAGTCCCCTAGAACTTAGAACTATGTAAACCTAACTAACCTAAGGACATCACACACACCCATGCCCGAGCCAGGACTCGAACCTGCGATCGCAGCGGTCGCGCGGTTCCAGACAGATGCGCCTAGAACCGCTCGGCCACCTCGGCTGGCGAAGAATCTGCGCGGGACGACATTTACGAGAGCTGCTCCGCGCACAGGTAGGAGGAAATTCGACGACACGACCCACCAAGACGGATCAAGGAAGGTCCGACTTATCACTCGCAAATTCCGGGTGGAAATGCTGACCAGTTATACTGTACGTCACATATACCAACCTCTACGGACTCGCGGCTAAGCTGAGTAATAACAGTATCAGTTTAGAAGCGAGGGGATCTTGCAATCCCTTTGGTGTTAATTGTAGCTAGCTGTTCAGCGTACACAGTGGTGGGTGTCTCGAACGAAGGCCGTTTCTTCGTAAGACAGGTATGTCGTGATGAATGGTTAGTTCCTTATTATCTTGTAAAATGTGATAATCTCTAAGGAGGGTCTTTGCTCTACGAATCTGTGGTGGGTAGATACTGCTTAGCAGGGGAATCCAGTAGACAGGAGTTGGTGTAGTTGTACCAGTAATCATGCGCACCGTCTCGTTAAACAGCGTATCGATGAGGCTGGTATGACAGTTATTACACCACATTCAAGCACAACACTCAACCTTTATATTTATGACCTAGCAGAAGTAATTTCAAGGAAATTGTGCTAAGCAGACGATATCGCTCTAGGTTGTCAATCAAAAGAGCTGTGTCAGTTAGAGGCAACACTAACAGAGGACTTAGTGGCCCTTAAATCATATTTCAAACAAATGGAGACTGAAGCCCAGTACAAGTAACACCGAGGTTTGTGCGTTTCACCTTAAAAACAAACAATCTAACACTGAGCTCAAGGTGCAATTTGAGGGCAGTATTCTCTGTCACAACAAGTACCTCAAGTACCTTGGCATCAGCCAAGATAAAAACTCAGAGGCTGTCTGGTGTAAAACGCAACTTCCTGGCAGATTAAAACTGTGTGCCGGACCGAGACTCGAACTCGGGACCTTTGCCTTTCGCGGGCAAGTGCTCTGCCAACTGAGCTACCCAAGCACGACTCACGACCCGTCCTCACAGCTTTACTTCTGCCAGTACCTCGCCTCCTACCTTCCAAACTTTACAGAAGCTCTCCCGCGAACCTTGCAGAACTAGCACTCCTGAAAGAAAGGAAAGTAGGAGGCGAGGTACTGGCAGAAGTAAAGCTGCAAGGACGGGGCGTGAGTCGTGCTTGGGTAGCTCACTTGCCCGCAAAAGGCAAAGGTCCCGAGTTCGAGTATCGGTCCGGCACACGTTTTTAATCTGCCAGGAAGTTTCATATCAGCGCACACTCCGCTTCAGAGTGCAAATCTCATTATGGCTATCTGGTGTAATCTGGGGGTGGAGATATTACGTCCCTCTACTGTAATTTATTATTTGATATATTAATTTATTAGTATTGACTGTTACGTAAAAAAACAATAGAGGCCGTAATAAGAAAATTGATTTGTAACTGGCCAAAATAAATGTTAAGTTATGATTTACTAGAGCGCCGGGCTCCCTACAAATTATTTCAAATGCTCTTAGCGTAATGGAATTCCAGCCAAGTCCACTGACCTAGAAATAATTGCAGTTCTGAAAATATTTAGTTTTTGCCAAAATAACATTATTGAACTTTTCCACTTTAAATAACTTAATGACTTGGAATGATTTTTACTAGCTGGCTTCTGAAGTATTCTGAGCAAAATATCAATTTTAAATATGCTGCGTAATGGCGGCCAATTGTTACCAGTCGAAGATCACCACTGCTCGCTTCGCAGCAACTGAAAAATGCTAAATAAATTTTTTGCAATTGACACTTTATGAAGAGGTGCTTGTATGGGTTTTTAAATGACACAATGCACTCACTTATATATATATATATTCACCAAGCACAGGATACATTCTAATTAATCGCTAAGCAAGAGAACAAACAGAAAAAATGCTATCGCTATACGTAATCCCTCCAATACAATAGCGATCGTACCTAACAGACAGCAGGCTAACAGCAGAAGAGTAATTCATTGTCTTTTTTTAAATTTATATATAAGAACAAAGATCATAATGATTGCGTCTATGCGTCTATCACATATAATGTCCTTTTTTTTACGTTACGATCGATGTAACATTTCCTTGAAATTAATTTGATAAATTTTCGTAATAAATTTGACGTTCCTGTCCATATATTATTATTCACAGTCTCTCTTTTAGTCATTTCATATGTATTGTCCTTAACATTTCAAAAGGGAAACTACAGAAGAGGGGTGGGGGGGTGTGGGGGGGGGAGGCTTCAATGAAGACTGAAGACTTGGCGTACATCGGCTCATGGACTGGTTCTTTTCGGCTCTCTGTGATTTGTGATGTGTTCTCATCTTACTGATTCCTTCATCTATTGTATGTATCTAGGGCACTGTAGGATATCTACATTGCCTGTAAAAAAAAAAAAGAAAAAAATTTTTAAAAAATACTGAAGCACCCATAAGAAGGGGAGAAAACGACATGAAACTTCACAGGTTGAGAAGGTATTTTATGTTACTTCAGTGATTACAATATCGAGTCATATTTTCAAAGAACTTGGCACTTTGAGCCCATTTATCAGTAATACGATGCACCCCTTTTGGCCTGGCTCCATGCAATAGTTCAGTTAGGAGTGGTATCGTACAAGATTGTGGAACATGTTTTATGGTCACCAATTATAACTTCAAGAAAAAAAATTCCTCCAAAAAAATCAGTAAGGATTCCGGAGACAGAGATCCTGGGAAACTCAGCTCGCTCTGTTCCTCCTTGAGGTCCACAGCGGGTCACTCAGGCTGGTGCCGTGTTCCTTGACTTCAAGAACGCATTTGACACCGACCTGACTGCCGTCTAGTGAAAAAAATGCGATATAACTGAGAATCCCAAGCATGCGATTGAATACAAGCCTTCCTTGCAGTCAGAATTTAACACGTCGCTCTTAATGAAACAAAATCAACGGACTACCCCAAGGTACTCTTTACAATGTATGTAAATGATCTAGTAGAAAATGTAGGACGCTCTTTAAGACTGGTTGTAACTGATGCGGTTGTCTATAAGAAAGTGGCAAGGCCAGAAGGCAGTATGAATATGCAGAATGGCCTAAGAGGTTTGATGGATGATGCAGATCCTGGCAGTTGACCCTGAATGTTAGTAAATGTAACACATTTCGAATGCAAAGAAAAACACATCCAGTGCTGTACAACTACACTGTTGATGACAAATTGCTGGAAATAGAATCAACAATAAAATATCTAGGAGTAACTATCCAGAGCTGACTTAAGTGGAATCACCATATAAAACAAACAGCAACAAAAGCGGATGCCAGCCTTAGATTCGTAGGATGAATCTCAAGGAAATGTAACTCGTCCATGCTCAACAAACTCCATTGGCAGACGCTACAAGAGAGGCTTTCTTCGTCACGGACAGGTTTACTGTTATGATTTCGAGAGAGTACTTTCCGGGAAGAGTTGGACAATCTAATCTTCAGCATTCTTCTGTAGCACCACATTTCAAAAACTTCATTCTCTTATTGTCCAAACTGTTTATCGTCCAGGTTTCACTTCCATACATGGCTACACTTCATACAAATACTTTCAGAAATGACTTCCTGACACTTAAATCTATACTCGATGTTAACAAATTTCTCTTCTTCAGAAAAGCTTTCCTTGCCATTGCCAGTCTACATTTTAATCCTCTGTACTTCGACCATCATCAGTTATTTTGCTCCCTAAATAGCAAAACTCCTTTACTACTTTAAGTGTCTCATTTCCTAATCTAATTCCCTCAGCATCACCCGACTTAATTCGACTACATTCCATTATCCTCGTTTTGCTTTTGTTGATGTTCATCTTACATCCTCAAGACACTGTCCATTCCGTTCAACTGCTCTTCCAGGTCCTTTGCTGTCTCTGACAATGTTTTTATTTCTTCTCCATGGATTTTAATTTATACTCCGAATTTTTCTTTTGTTTCCTTTACTGCTTCCTCAGTATAGAGATTGAATAACATGGGGGACAGGCTACAACCCTGTCTCACTCCCTTCCCAACCACTGCTTCCCTTTCATGCCCCTCGACGCTTATAACTGCCATCTGGTTTCTACACAAATTGTTAATAGCCTTTCGCTCCCTGTATTTTACCCCTGCCACGTTCAGAATTTGAAAGAGTGTATTCCGGTCAACATTGTCAAAAGCTTTCTCTAAGTTTACAAATGATAGGAACGTAGGTTTGCCTTTCCTTAATCTACTTTCTAAGATAAGTCTTAGAGTCAGTATTGCCTCTAGTGTTCCAACATTTCCACGGAATCCAAACTGATTTTCCCCGAGGTCGGCTTCTACCAGTTTTTCCATTCGTCTGTAAAGAATTCGTGTTAGTATTTTGCAGCGGTGGTTTATTAAACTGCCACCTTCAGAATATCAAAGAGAGTATTCCCGTCAGCATTGTCAAAAACTTTCTCCAAGTCTACAGATGCTAGAAACGTAGCCTTTCCTTAATCTATCTTCTAAGATAAGTCGAAGGGTCAGTATTGCCTCACGTGTTCCAACATTTCTATGGAATCCAAACTCATCTTCCCTTAGGTCAGCTTCTACCAGTTTTTCCAATCGTCTGTAAAGAATTCGTGTTAGTATTTTGCAGCCGTGACTTATTAAACTGATAGTTCGGTAATTTTCACATCTGTCAACACCTGCTTTCTTTGGGTTTGAAATTATTATATTCTCCTTGAAGTCTGAAGGTATTTCGCCTGTCTCTCACATCTTGCTCACCAGATGGTAGAGTTTTGTCAGGGCTGGCTCTCCCAAGCCTATCAGTACTCCTAATGGAATGTTGTCAACTCCCGGGGCCTTCTTTCGACTTAGGTCTTTCAGTGCTCTGTCAAACTTTTCACACAGTATCGTGTCTCCCATTTCATCTTCATCTACATTCTCATCCATTTCCATAATATTGTCCTCATAATATTGTATAGACCCTCTATATACTCCTTCCAACTTTCTGCTTTCCCGTCTTTGCTTAGAACTTGGTTTCCATCTGAGCTCTTGATATTCATACAAGTGGTTCTCTTTTCTCCAAAGATTTCTTTAATTTTCCTGTTGACAGTATCTGTCTTACCCCTAGTGATATATGCCTCTACATCCTTACATTTGTCCTCTATCCATTCCTGCTTAGCCATTTTGCACTTCCTGTCGATCTCATTTTTGATATACTTGTATTCCTTTTTGCCTGCTTCCTTTACTGCATTTTTATATTTTCTTTCATCAATTAAATTCAATATATCTTCTGTTACCCAAGGATTTCTACTAGCACTAGTCTTTTTACCTACTTGATCCTCTGCTGCCTTCACTATTTCATCTGTCAAAGTTACCCATTCTTCTTCTACTGTATTTCTTGCCCCCATTCTTGTCAATCTTTCCCTAATGTTCTCTCTGAATTCTCTACAACCTCTGCTTCTGTCACTTTATCCAGGTCCCATCTCCTTAAATTCCCACCTTTTTGCAGTTTATTCACTTTTAATCTGCAGTTCATGTGCTCAGATTCGACATCTGCCCCTGGAAATGTCTTACAATTTAAAACCTGGTTTCTTAATCTCTGTCTTACCATTATATAATCTATCTGGAACCTTCTAGTACCTCCAGGCCGCTTCCATGTATACAATCTTCTTTCATGAATCTTGAAGCAAGTATTAGCTATGATTAAGTTATGCTCTGTGCAAAATTCTACCAGGCGGCTTCCTCTTTCATTCCTTACCCCATTCCATATTGACCTACTACGTTTCCTTCTATTCCTTTTCCTACTACCGACTTCCAGTCACCCATTACTATTAAATTTTCGTCTCCCTTCACTACCTGAATAATTTCTTTTATCTCATCATACATTTCATCAATCTCTTCGTCATCTGCGAAGCTAGTTGGCATATAAACTTGTACTATTGTGGTAGGTGTGGGTTTCGTATCTATCTTGGATACAATAATGCGGTCACTACGCTGTTTGTAGTAGCTTACGCGCATTCCTATTTTTTTATTCATTATATCCGGAATAAAATAATAATTGGATCCTTTTACCGACTTCCCAGTTCAGATGATACAATTGCTGAAAGGTTCAAAGAAAAACTTGAGTTTGATTTCAAACACGTACCCGAATAATACGATAATAGTTAGTGGTGACTTTAATTTACTCTCGTTATGTTGGCGAAAATACATGTTTAATTCCGGAGGTACGCATAAAATATCATCCGAAATTGTGCTGAACGCATTCGCTGAAAATTATCTCGAGCAATTAGTTCATGAGCCCACGCGAATAGTAAACGGTTGTGAAAACACAATTGACCTCTTAGCAGCAAATAATTCTTTGTTAATAACGAGCATCAAAACCGATTAAGGGATTAGTGAACACAGGGGTGTCGTAGCAATATTGATTATTGTAATCCCCAAATCCTCGAAAAATAAGCGAAAAATATACGTATTGAAAAAAGCATATAAAAATTCACTTGACGCCTTCCTGAGAGACAATCTCCACTCATTCCAGATTAATAATATAAGTGTACACCAGATGTGGCTTAAATTGAAAGAAATAGTATCGGCAGCAACTGAGAGATTTATATCAAATAAATTAACAAACGACGGACCTGATCCTCCTTGGTACACAAAACGGGTTAGAACACTGTTGCAGAAAAAACGAAATAAACATGCCAAATTTAAACAGACGCAAAATCCCCAAGATTGGCCATCTTTTAAAGAAGCTCGAAATTTAGCGTGGACTTCAATGCGTGATCCTTATAACAGTTTCCACAACGAAACTTTGTCTCGAAACCTGGCAGAAAATCCAAAGAGATTCTAGTCGTATGTGAAGTATATTAGCGGCAAGAAACAATCAATGCCTTCTCTGCACGATAGCAATGGAGATACCATAGAAGACAGTGCTGCCAAAGCAGAGTTACTAAACACAGTCTTCGGAAATGCCTTCACAAAAGAAGACGAAGTAAATATTCCAGAATTCGAATCGAGAACAGCTCGCAGCATAATCACCGGTAACGTAGAAGTAAATATCCTCGGAGTAGTGAAGAAATTTAAATCACTTAATAAAAGCAAGTCTTCTGGTCCAGACTGTATGCCAATTAGGTTCCTTTCGGAGTATGCTGATGCATTAGTTCCATACTTAACAATCATATACAACCGTTCTCTCGACGAAATATCCGTACCCAAAGACTGGAAAGTTGCATAGGTCACACCAATAATCAAGAAAGGTAGTAGGAGCAATCCACTAAATTAGAGGCCCATATCATTAACGTCGATATGCAGCAGGATTTTAGAACATATATTGTGTTCGAACATAATGAATTACCTCGAAGAAAACGGTCTATTGACATACAGTCAACATGGGTTTAGAAAACATCGCTCCTGTGAAACACAACTAGCTCTTTATTCGCATGAAGTGCTGAGTGCTATTGACAAGGTATTTCAGATCGATTCCGTATTGCTGGATTTCCGGAAGGCTTTTAATACTGTGTCACACAAGCGGCTCGTAGTGAAATTGCATGCTTATGGAATATCGTCTCAGTTATGTGACTGGATCTGTGATTTCCTATCAGAGAGGTCACAGTTCGTAGTAATTGATGGAAAGTCATCGAGTAAAGCAGAAGTGATTTCTCGCGTTCCCCAAGGTAGTGTTATAGGCCCTTTGCTGTTCCCTATCTATATAAACGATTTGGGAGACAATCTGAGCAGCCGTCTTCGGTTGTTTGCAGATGACGCTGTCGTTTATCGACTAATAAAGTCGTCAGAAGATCAAAACAAACTGCAAAACGATTTAGAAGAAATATCGGAACGGTGCGAAAAGTGGCAGTTGATACTAAATAACGAAAAGGGTGACGTTAACCACATGAGTGCTAAAATGAACGCGTTATACTTCGGTTACACGATAAATCAGTCTAATCTAAAAGCCGTAAATTCAACTAAATACCTAGGTGTTACAATTACGAACAATTTAAATTGGAAGGAACATATAGAAAATGTTGTGGGGAAGACTAACCAAAGGTTGCCTTTTATTGGCAGGACACTTAGAAAATATAACAGACCTACTAAGGAGACCGCCTACACTACGCTTCTCCGTCCTCTTTTAGAATACTGTTGAATGGTGTGGGATCCTTACCAGATAGGACTGATTGAGTACATCTAAAAAGTACAAAGAAAGGCAGCACGTTTTGTATTATCGCGGAACATGGGAGAGAGTGTCACAGAAATGATACAGGATTTGGGATGGACATCATTAAAAGAAAGGCGTTCTTCGTTGCGACGGAATCTTCTCACGAAATTCCAATCACCAACTTTCTTCTCCGAATGTGAAAATATTTTGTTGACACCGACTTACATAGGGAGGAACGATCACCAAGATAAAATACGGGATATTAGAGCTCGTACGGAAAGATATAGGTGTTCATTCTTCCCGCCCGCTATACGAGATTGGAATAACAGAGAATTGTGAAGGTGGTTCGATGAACCCTCTGCCAGGCACTTAAATGTGATTTGCAGAGTATCCATGTAGATGTAGGTATCAAGCCTACTCCTGCATTATGAATGAGTATCAGTGGCGCAATATACTCTCCGCCATGCACCAAATTATGGCTTGCACGGTATGTATGTAATGTAGTTACAGATGTTGATGTCTGTCTTCAAGAGTCTGCTAGTTTAACTTTCTTATATTTTCTGTTACTGTCATCTGTGAGTCAAACAATCTTGTGGCCATTACTGCTGTCCTTCTTTGAATATTCTATTTTTGGCATGGATCCTACACACTTCAGTAATATCATAAGCCACACAAGTCAACAGTCGTCTACCAGCTGCTGTACAAACAATGGCGTCTTTGTTAACACTCAATTTCATATCCCTGCAAGTGTCTACATCAATTTTTTTTTATTAGTCGACCAACTCAAGCTGTAACTTATTCATTTGCAGTCATAAGATACTATGTTCTTTGTGTTTGGAGAAATTCGCAGTTTAATACTTCTCATTATTTAAAGCAAGTGGCCAATCTTTGCATCTTATCAAAATCTAACTGGATGTTTTGTACTTCATTACAGATAAGTGTACGATCTCCAAAAATTCTGAAGTTACAAATAATATTGTTTGCCAAACCATTAACATACAACATGACGTATGGTTACAAAGCCTACTGTCTTCTCAATATGAAACGTAAACCTAGACATTATCACAACGTGTTTCACACAGCTTCTGCATTGAGTACTTGCAATACAGGAGTGGGCCATTGCACTTTCTTTGTTATTGTGCTTGATCCCTCCATCAATCCTAGCTATCCTTTAATGCTGTCTTTCTCAGCTGAAATAAAACCTTCTGTCCACATTCCACCCAAACGCCACCAACGGACTCTTTACTGACGTACTCCAGGGAAGAAAAACTCTGAATATTTACCGATTGGAAATAATTGGTTAAGCCCTCCGATAGCCACCCCATCTATCTCTCTGACTTGAATGTTCTCTTTTCTGCACATGTAAATGGCTTCATTTTCCTGAAAGAAATCATGACGTGCTTCCGTTTTTAAAAATCCAGAAATCTTTAATATTATTGCGTAGATTGGTATGGACCTACTTTCAGTTGCTCAAAATATGTGTAAAAGTCCTACATCTATAGATTTTTAGTTGCAGTCTTTAAATCTGTTACATATTTCTGATTAGGTATATACACTGCACTATTTCCAGTTATCGGGGTTCCTGACAAAATGAAACATAATCTGACACGTTCAGTGACTTTCCAACAAAGAACTGCAATGACGTTATATATTTGTTTAAAGATGCATTTTCGGTATTAAAATCTTCTATAGTCTGAACTAATTTCCAACGTTTTAGCTCAAAATTTTGCAAATCTTTTATCTTACTATTTAAATTTAATTACAGGAAATCTATTGAATGGATTAAGCTCAAATTTGACTACTCTGTAAACATTGTGCACATAAAACTAAAATAATATTTACATTTTGTCACCAGCCCAAAAACATCAGAAAATGTTGTGCCACGTGCTGAAACTCAGAATGCAGGTTTCCTTACTTGGAGATTCCCCTATTCATCCCACACCAAAAACTAATCATTTCTTTTGGTGGCTGTATCACACTATAGGCTCAAAAACACTGCTCCCATAGGGCTACTAGCTAGTCAGTTGTCTTCAGCTGAACTTTTCAGGTAGCTGACAGTAACTAACTGCACACCTCGCGTTCAATAAACTTCCTACGAAAGCGTTACGAGAATAATACCTACCATCATTATTGGCGCAATGTAATCAAGTTTCTCACCTTTGAATTGAAACTTGCGCAGTTTATCACACTGCCAGCGGAAATTTTTGTTTGGCTACGTTTATTAATTTTTACCATTTATTTATTTGTTCTTTATGTTCCCCCCAGAGTGGGCTTTCAGAAGATACGTTTCCACTCTTCAGCCTTTGAATAAAACAATTAGAATATACAGAAATTATTGACAAGCAGGAAAATGATGATCAGAACATGATGAGATGATAGTGAAATGTGTTGTGCGGTCCTGAAACATCAGCTGCACACCGACCATTGCAATGGCGCGAAACGGCATCAAGAAGGCGCTGTCGCACGCGCCAGGGGAAAGAGCGAACAGCGCCACACCTCTAGGAAAACAGAGTTAGGCAACCACGCTCAACACTGAATTAACCAGCCGTCCATCGCTGATCGGGCCCAGTTTGGTCGCACACTTCGAGACCATCAGTACTGAGTAATAGGAAGGAGAAGACACTTAGGCTGTGTTCTGCGAGTAGTAACTCTGTGTAAAAGTAACTGCATGTAGGGGGCACAGGAATCACATCAAGCTGTTTCATAACGAGAAGTTAAGTCATGTTTCTTTCCTTTTTATAACCTACAAATGTTATGAACGGCCGGCCGCGGTGCTCTAGCGGTTCTAGGCGCGCAGTTCGGAACGGCGCGACTGCTACGGTCGCAGGTTCGAATCCTGCCTCGGGCATGGATGTGTGTGATGTCCTTAGGTTAGTTAGGTTTATTAGTTCTAAGTTCTAGGCGACTGATGACCACAGAAGTTAAGTCGCATAGTGCTCAGAGCCATTTGAACCATTTTGTTATGAACGGATCATTTTGGATTCATACCACTGGCCACCGCAACTTCTCTCCCTCGTTGTTTGTGTTGGTGCTGACCCCAAAGCAGCCAACATATCATGTGTAGTCCTGAATCCTGTTAGGAATATGGTTCTGTGGACGCCTGGAAAAGTTTTGTAGGAAAAAGATTTGGATGCAGATGTTGATGGAGAGGAACAAGTGTGAAAATGTGTGAGACGAGCATTGAGAAGATGAGGCCTTCATGTTAGTCCTTCATGTTAGTCGACGTATATGAAATGTTCATGTTAGTCCAATGTACTTTCGTTTCTTGTTTGTATGAACTGAATTGCTGTAGACCGTGAATCTGAGGTCCCAGGGACAGAAATTCTTCTTAATAGAATGAACAGATTTCACGAATGACTTCTTAATCTGTAAGGTGAAAGTGACAGAAATTACTACAAAAGTGACATGGAGTGTCTGGAAATGCTTGGAAAGTGAGTTGTGGTGTTACAGACAACATGCACAGAAGCAGGGCAGGAGTCTCCACTTTGGGGAGATGGGGGTGAGGGGGAGACAGGGACAGTGGAGCATTGGGAATGCATTTTTCTTGAGACATTGGATTGAAGAAGATATCCCAGGTGTTTTGGGGGATGGAGAACTTTATCGTCTAGTAGGGGATACAAGTTAGAGAGGATGATTGGATATGTAAGCTGAGACGGAGTGCTCAGCAATCTAGAATGAAGAAAAAGTAGTATAACTTGGGAAGGGCAGATATTAGAGCTATGTTTGCATGGGAGTGGATATGACAGATGAGGGTGTTGCAGGAATGTATGGCAATTGTGGGATTTAATCCCCGTCTTTGGCCAGTTACTTGTTTCAGTAATTAAAGCCTGTTGTGAGATTTCTTTTGGAGGTTTAGTAGGTCACCGTCTTAAGCTATCTCTTCATCGAATGTTAGTCCAATGTACTTTCGTTTCTTGTTTATATGAACTGGGACATTGTAGACTGTGAATCCGAGGTCCCAGGGACAGAAACTTTGGTTAATTTACTTACAATTACTGCCTGAAGACTGATCTTATCCTTTCATATACGTCGCTATCCTTATCTCAGGCCCTAACGATAGAACAGATTCGAGTTCTGACCAATTTGTAGTCTGGAACTTTTCAGTGAAACGCCAGAATGCCAGAGGAACTGCTGATAGGGCAGAAGGAGACGTAATGGGGAATATTGGGGAGAGGATTTCCAGTTCAGGTGTTTATCTTACAAACAACGCAAGCCTCCCTGAAACCTTCGTCAGAATTGAGGAATGGGAACTATTTTTGATTTAATTCTGGAACATATGTCCCGGACAAAAATAGGATAGGCTAATGGATGTGCAAGTGTACTACTTGTCTGCGTGTCGAGGGTAATGTAGATGACTTGCCTGAAATCTGTGGTGCACGCATGTCGGTGCCGACCGCGGTTAACGCGATCAAAGTGGCGATGCATGTTTCTTATACACCTTTTCTCTTGAAGTTGATTCATCAGCATCTGTCTATACAGATGTAATGGACTGTCATTAAAAGGCAAAACATTAACATTTTTCAAATTAATTAAAAATGAATGTCATTGATGTTAAGTAAAAGTAATTTTTTTATTAAAACTTAAATATGGTTGCTGGACATCAGGCATGTTCAAATTGTAAAAATAATCTGAACATTTTCTTCGTTTTTAATTTGGTTCTTCTTCTTCTTCTTGTTCTTCTTCTTCTACACTTCATGCATTGGTCCTTCATATCCCGTCTGTCTTTTCTTAGGTCTTCCAACATCTCTTCCTCCTGGCGGTTTGTAAGCTAAGGCTAGTTTGGGAAGATGTATACTGTAAATTCTCTCTATGTGGTCGTATACGATGCCGCAGTATTAGATTATTCTGCTTTTAGTTGGCTTTGCGTTTAGTTCTCCTTGCAGTGTTTAGTATTTTACGTTGTCCGTTCTTGAGTAGCCTCTTGTCCTTCCCACAAAATTTGACTGCTGCGCTTTGTATTTTTTATTCCTTTTTTTAAGCGTCCACCGTTAACTTACATTACGAATTATTGGGAGAGCCACAGTTCTACCAAATTTTACTATTTTTTCTTGTCGGGTCTTACTTTTAAATACATTATGAAAGGTTCCAGATATTTTTTTATCAAATCTAGCCAGTTTCACATCTAGTTCTTCATTATTGTCAAGGCCTGTTCTTCATCCCAAATAAATGAAGGATGACACTTCTTCCAAAATCATATTATCCGTACGATTTCGGGTCGGATTTGATCTTTATCCCAGAAAGCCATCACTTTAGTCTTGGTTTTAGAAATCTGAACACAGTATTGCTTAGAAACGTAATCAGATGGTTCAGTGCAAGTTGTAAGTAGTCATCTTTTATCTGCAATATCAAGATATCTACATAAAGAAAAACATTCAGCGTGGTATCTTTTGATATTTTAACACCTATGTGTGTTGCTTCCAATTTAGAATAATGTCATTAACATGAATAATAATAAGAGGATGATATTGGGCACCCATGTCATTTTTCATTAAAAACAAAAGCTGAAGGTAAAAAACTAATAAATATAAAGATGACTCAAATAAGTGATGATCTCCTAAACAAGGCATCGCACGTTCATTAAGAGCTGATGGACCTGTGATGAGGAAGCATAATTCGGGAAGACGAAGGTTATGCACTCTGTGGCGTTGTAGGGTATACACAAACGGGTCTGGCGAACTGGTAGCAGCGCAAATGAGAATAGGTGTTGGGATGGATCGTAAGAAAGAGAGCGGGGAGGGGGTGCTGGGATATGAGCAGGGCCGTAATATCAAGTGGAAGGGAATAGGGAAAGAGGGCAAGAAGGAAGGAAGGGGAGCCTTGATGTGGGGTAAGAACGGAAGAGTTTGCGAGGATATGGTGAACAAATATCGATGCGGATTGCATTAAGTGAGACTTGTCTTTCACAATTAATGTAGGAAATGAATATGTAGTGTGTCTACAGCTCGTAAGAGGTCCGTGACTACGGAATTTATTGCTAGCGCACTCGAGCAGATGTAACTTCGATGGATTGCTCACGCGCTGCCTGCAATATGTTTGCTGCAACAGAATCGCAGACCAGAGAGCAGTGTCGGCAGCAGTAGTAGCAGTAGTAGCTCGCAGTCGGGCTGTTCGGCCGGTCGTGGAGAGCGATGGCGGTGCCTGAGCGATGTAGTATAAGGTAAAATCAAAAATTACTATTTATAGCCATGCGCATATGTCATTTGTAACAACTGATTTAGTACTGTTGTTATATCAAGTCCCATGTAAATGTTTTTAAGAAAATTTTTAATAATTATCTATCTTATAAAATTACTAATTTCTCCTATCCATGGTCATCCCGATTATCATAACGAAAAATCAGTTGTTTCCTTTTATACATGACAAATCTAGCGGCCAGCATTACATAGGGATGGGCCAGAAAAATTTCTTGTAGGAGCAGATACATACGCGTTATCCGGCGACTTCATTGAGGTAAGAATTTTCAGTTTATTCAGAATGACTTTTCAGGGCCATGACGCAACATTGCTGACATCCAGATTTACGAGTTTAGGTTCACAGTCCCTTAATTATTGAGAAGTTAAATAGGAGTCACATTTTTATTGAGAGTTTAGTCACCATTTTTATTCCGACTTTACGGAGATTATTTAAACTGTTGGGAGGTTACAAGTTGACGAAGAGTAAGGGGCATAAGTGCAGATATTTCTGTTGGTGACTGAGGACGGTGTACTGAACAACATCAAGCTATTACAAGTCGTATGTTTTTAGGTTGGTCAGAACCTCCAAGAGCAAGCCATTAAGACTTATTTGTCCTGGGCAGCAGGTGAGGTGTTGAAGTGTGGCCGCAAAACGGTTAGTCTATACTGACTGGCGTAGTCTACTTAATGGTGCAGTCACGACGATGCAGGAAACAACAGATCGTAAAGTTTGTGTATTTCTGGGAAGTCTGTCCGACGCAGAGACACCGCAACCAACACTCTGATGTCTGAACATATCTGCAGTTACACTACTGGCCATTAAAATTGATACACCACGAAGATGACGTGCTACAAAAGCGAAATTTAACCGACAGGAAGAAGATGCTGTGATATGCAAATGATTAGCTTTTTAGAGCATTCACACAAGATTGGCACCGGTGGCGACATGAGGATAGATTCCAACCGATTTCTCTTACACAAACAGCAGTTGACCGGCGTTGCCTGGTGAAACGTTGTTGTCTTGCCTCGTGTAAGGAGGAGAAATGCGTACCATCACGGTTCCGACTTTGATAAAGGTCGCATTGTAGCCTATCGTGACTGCGGTTTATCGTATCGCGACATTGCTGCTCGCGTTGGTCGAGATCCAATGACTGTTAACAGAATATGGAATCGGTGGGTTCAGGAGGGTAATATGGAACGCCGCGCTGGATCCCAACGGCCTCGTATCACTGGCCGTCGAGATGACAGGCATCTTGACCGCATGGCTGCAACGGATCGTGCAGCCACGTCTCGATCCCTGAGTCAACAGATGGGGACGTTTGCAAGACAACAACCATCTGCACGAACAGTTCGACGACGTTTGCAGGAGCATGGAGACCATGGCTGCGGTTACCCTTGACGCTGCATCACAGACAGGAGCGCCTGCGATGGTGTGCTCAACGACGAACCTGGGTGCACGAATGGCAAAACGACATCTTTTCGGATGAATCCAGGTTCTGTTTACATCATCATGATGGTCGCATCCGTGTTTGGCGAAATCGCGGTGAAAGCACATTCGAAGCGTTTCACCCGGCGGCATGGTATGGGGTGCCATTGGTTGCACTTCTCGGTCACCTCTTGTTCACATTAACGGCACTTTGAACAGTGGACGTTACATTTCAGATGTGTTACGACCCGTGGCTCTATCCTTCATTCGATCCCTGCGAAACCCTACATTTCATCAGGATAATCCACGGCCGCATGTTGCAGGTCCTGTACGGGCCTTTCTGGATACAGAAAATGTTCGACTGCTGCCCTGGCCAGCACATTCTCCAGATCTCTCACTAATTGAAAACGTCTGGTCAATGGTGGCCGAGCAATTGCCTCGTCACAATACGCCAGTGACTACACTTGATGAACTGTGGTATCGTGTTGAAGCTGCATGGACAGCTGTACCTGTACACGCCATCCAAGCTCTGTTTGACTCAATGCCCAGCCGTTTTTGGCCGTTATTACGGCCAGAGGTGGTTGTTCTGGGTACTGAATTTTCAGGATCTATGCACCAAAATTGCGTGAAAATGCAATCACGTGTCAATTCTAGTGTAATATATTTGTCCAGTGAATACCCGTTTATCATCTGCATTTCTTCTTGGTGTAACAATTGTAATGGCCATTAATATGCGTTATAGCCTATATGGCGGTATAGGCACGGCACCTTTCGGGACTGGAAACAAGAGAGGAAACAACAGGGTTCTCAGATGCGAGCTTCCGAATACAGGAGGATATACATACGTAAGTGTATAAGTAAGTGTTCGCTGCGGCTTACTTGTTAATCTGGTCATTCTTTTGTTGTACCACAATTACGTAATCGGTGCGGGCTCAGGAGCGCATTTCCTAAACGCGAGACGCATTTCACCCCCACCACGGCCGGCAAGTGCGCTGCCCCTTTAATTTCTTCCGCCTGCTCATTAGGGGAGACCGCATTCCTCACTTCCTTTGCGCAGCCAAGTGCTCCGGGCGAGAATGCGCCCCCGCGGCTCAGGTTCAGGTAGCCCGCCCTGAGGCCTCGCGCCTCCCCCCCCCCCCCCCCCCCAACCCACCGCCTTGTTCTTGGTCGTTAGAGTCGTCGGAACACGAAGCCCACTGCCAGAGAAATTAATTAAAAAATAATGAAGGGCTTCAGGGGGTGTCGAGCACGACTAATAAAACCGGGGCCCGAATTCTCAGCCGCGTCGCCGCTCGCAGCGCTGTATTACCGGTGTTTAATTTGCAAATTAATAATAACGAGGACCCCCTCCACCCGTCCAGTCGCTCGCAGCTGCAGATACACAACAGCGCTCTCAAACTGCGGCTGCTTCCGTCCGTACCCGAAACTTCATTAAACCCTCACTGGCTGACAGAGGTTTCCCTCCAGTCGTAAGCAAGTCCTGTCTGGCATCCGCAAAACAGTAGGCCACGAAGAGGCGAGACCTCATTACGATGTTATAGAAAGGCCGGGGTTATTATCTCAACAAAAGATTTTACCGAGAGAAGCGGTGCACTGGCAGTACACTGGACCTGTATTTGGGAGTACTGCTGTTCGAATTCCCAGCTAGCCATTCAGATTTACGTTTTCGTGACGTTCCGGAGCCCCTTAAGATAACTGCTGGGATGATTTTTTCGAAATGACCCGACTGAATTCCTTCTCAGTCCTTCCCTAGCTCGAGACTGTGTTCCGACTGTAATGACCTCGTCATCAACTGGACGTTAAATCCTAATCTTCCTCCCTTCATTTCGAAAAAAAACACACAAAATGGAAACAATAACATGTAGAGTTGTAAAACTACCGAAGGCTACGGTGGACTATGATAAATAAGTGTAGACTACGGTAGTTTGTCTAGTAGCTTTGGTCAATTATGGTCGTACCCGCATTACCTATAAATTATGTGTGCTGCATATCAGTCTGCCGTTACCTCAAAACGATCACTTTCTTTATGATGTGATCAGTGTCTTACTAGATTCCCGTAAAAACCGGAAGCAGTGAACCATCTAGTAACTGAGCTAGGGTATATAAAGGGCCGGGTAACCTACTGAACATTACAATTGAAAGAAAAGAGCCATCGGTCACTATTTTTAACGAATTAACCAGGTTTCAACACTGCTATGAGTGTCTTCCTCAGAATTTAAATCAAAGAATGGTCTATAACATGGTCACAGAATTATGACTAAAAACGTATGAAACAGAGTATAAGTACAAAATCATTGTGAAAGACTGGCAGTACTTACGTAATTTATAAAATAACAAATATGCCAAAAGGGCATTAGTCACAAAGATATATCTTACTTGTTAATTGTTTTCCAGCTGCGTCACTAGGCATTCTTTCTTATTCCAGATACGTTGATGATATCCTAATCATCTACAAAGGAACCGCTGACGGTGTTAATCGTATCTTTAACCTATTCAATGATCTTCATGAGAAAATTTCTTTCACTATCGAATTTGAAAATGAGGTCCGTCAGTTAAACTTCCTTGACTTGACGCTTAGCATAGAAACAAATAAAATTTCTTTCAATATTTTTCGTAAAGTAACATATACCAACCAGATCGTTCCTGCATCTTCTACTCATCCACAATCGCATAAAAAAGCCTTCTTTCGTTCTGTTGTTCACTGAGCCATTTCCATCACGCTTTCTACAGAAAAGTTCGACGACGAAATCAATGTACTTAAAACAATAGCAGTTAACAACGAATATAAACCTAACATAGTATATGGCGTCCTTAAAAAGAAAACTGCTAAAAGAATTACTACGCTAGGCACTTCTGTTATCGAATCTAACTCAAAAAAATATTCCTCTGTTCCTTTCGTGAGGCCTCTCTTATCAGATCCAACGCATTATTCGAAAGAAATACGATTGCAACGTTGCTTTTTCTACTCATAACAATTTGAAAAAAAATTCAATCATAATTTACATTCTATTCGTTCTCCTTTAGAAAATTCTGGTGTCTACAAAATTGTCTGCGATACTTGCTCCTCTTACTATATAGGACAAACTGGACGTGCCTACACTACCAGATACAAAGAACACTTGCTAAGAAAAAATGGCACTAGCCCCCAAAATTCGTCTTTTGCCGACCATCTTCTAATTACAGGTCATTCACATAAAGCCATCTGCGATAGCAACATTTTGCACACCGAATAGAAAGCGAGTACACTAGATATTCTAGAAAAATTAGAGATTTTCAAGCATTTTGCTCGAAAGTATAGCCTCATCCTTAACGAACAGCTACGTAACAAAAATTTTTTCAACGGTATAACGGCGTTACTCGATATCTGACTTCGGGTCTCCTTGTCCAGGTTGCTGAAATGTTCTTTTCCTTCTAAGGTAGTCCTATATTTTTAATTACCAAATGTTTCTTGGCTGTATTTCACGTCGATATCGCTTTCTACAAGTTGTCATTCAGTCCTATCTACATTTTCATAATGATGTTTTTATGTTTTATCTTACTGTTATAAGCTTTGACGTAGACAAAGTGTTATGTTGTATGCTACTATCAAACAAACATTGCTTTCCATTATGTACCAAATACTGTTTATTTATAATCACTTGTGCCCATATTTCAATGTGAAGTAGCCTAGTTGTATCTACGGCTACCAGAAGGCGCGCTCATTGCAGTGCCATGTTCACCTGGCCGCATTTCTTAACGCAGGCACCTCAGTCCGTTTTGCAACCTGCACCACGCAAGTAACGAGCAGCCCTTAGTGGCTCGCCATCACAGTTTTCGTTATCTTAAATATCTTTGTGACTAATGCCCTTTTGACATATTTATTATTTTATAAATGACATATAAGTACTGCCAGTTTTTCACGATGATTCCGTACTTGTACTCTATTATACGTTCTAGTCATAATTCTGTGACCTTGTTACAGAATATAGACCATTCTTTGGTGTAAATGCTGAGGAAGACAGGCCTAGCAGTGTTGAAACCCGGTTAATTCGTTAAAAATAGTGACCGAGGGCTGTAAAAAAATAAATTCTAATGAAAATTTTTGTCCTACATAGTTACCCTCCTGTCCATTACTTAAAAGTAAACATTATTTACAAAATGGTTCAAATGGCTCTGAGCACTATGGGACTTAACATCTATGGTCATCAGTTCCCTAGAACTTAGAACCACTTAAACCTAACTAACCTAAGGACATCACACAACACCCAGCCATCACGAGGCAGAGAAAATCCCTGACCCCGTCGGGAATCGAACCCGGGAATCCGAATGTGGGAAGCGAGAACGCTACCGCACGACCACGAGATGCGGGCAAACATTATTTACAGCAAAATTGAAACGTCAATGTTTAAATCAGGTTTTATTTGAAAATCGTTGATTTTTAAAGCGAAACAAAGAACTGTTGTAGCAAAAATAAAGAAAACGATACAGATTTGTTACATAGCGCAGGAAAACAAAATTTCTTGTACAGAAAAGTAAAATTAAAAAACATATTTCCTTTTGATGTATAAATACGCAAAAGTTAAGCGTTCAACTAATTTTTAGCACTTATAAAAGCAAAAGGGTAAAGAAAAATCGTCGGCTCCTAGTGTCTCTCTTACACATTCATTTATGTTCATTTCCCGACCAATGCTACCAATGCCACCAGCAGTCCTACCATTTACTACGTCATTTATGCAGTGTTCCAAAAGTAATGAACTGTAGTTTTGGTATATCGCACTCTAATAATATGCTTCCAGTAGTTCGGTGTAAACAGTGGACAAGAGCGCCCAACTCTCGGTAGTGTAAATACGATCAAGAATACGGTAGAAACGCAGTTACCATTAATCATAACTGACGCCTTTGATCCGACTTTTGAACCTTATACCGGTTTACCCAAAATATTTCTCGCGTCTCGTTAGTAAAACAGAACATTGTAGAAGATCCTTGCCATTAGCAACAAATTTTCCGTCCTTGTTGTTCGCCGGCTGGTGTGGCCAAGCGGTTAAAGGCGCTACAGTCTGGAACCGCGTGACCGCTACGGTCGCAGGTTCGAATCCTGCCTCGGGCATGGATGTGTGTGATGTCCTTAGGTTAGTTAGGTTTAAGTGTAGTTCTAAGTTCTAGGGGACTGATGACCTTAGAAGTTAAGTCCCATACTGCTCAGAGCCATTTGAACCTTGTTTTTCAGCTCACTTTTTTTAACTAATCTCTGCACAGACAATACTGCTCTCAAGATGGTATCCTAGATTTTATCTTCGTCATAGAAAAGTTAACCCTGTCTAATTAACATAATTGTGGATGCTTGTCTTCACCTCGGTTTCTTTAATGCCTTAAGGTCTAGGTGACGCCGAGATGATTAGAAACGAAGCACAGGCTCGGATTGTGAGAGGATGGGGAAAGAAATCGACTGTGACCTCTCAAAGCAAACATCCTGGCATTCGTCTTAGGCGACTTAGGAAAATCACGGAAATCCTAAATCTTAGTGACTCGACTGAGATTTGAAACGCAGTCCTTCTAAATACGAGTCCAATGTCTTGCTTCTGCGACAACTCACTCGGTTACCCCATGCGAACGGCAACTACCTCATCTACACATCTAGTTTGGTGTCTGTGTCATTCCCCTGCCAGGGAACTTGTAGTTATGTGGAAGCATGAAATTAGTGGATGAGGAGAGGAACAATGCACAGGAGAATTAATTAAGAGTGCTGTTCCTGTCTCATAACAACCACGATTTAGACTTACTGGTAATGACTCTGAGCTTCTTGTAATTGATAATGAGCAAGTTTTATTTCCTTTTTTTATGAGTGTCGGTGTGACTAACAGTAATTCCAAAACTATATTTACATAACTGTCGTCTAAAGGCACTTTGTTCACAAAAACAAATGTTTGTGACTAAATCTTTACGATCTGAAAAGACAGCCTGAGCTGTGTATAAAATAGATGTTTATTTAGTAGGTGACAGGTTTTGAGATAATACAGTATCAGTATTTTCGTCGTGGAAAGTACGACACAAAACATTTCTACATCGTAAATATGTTTCATGCCTTACGGCATAATCCTTTGTATCTGTATTTTAGACCTTAATATGATAAGGTATTTTATTTACGTAGATTAGCACACTTACAAAACGTCTGTAAGTCCCACTTATGTCGTGTAATCATTTTTGTACATTGCTTCTTTTTAAGACTGCGGATCTCTATGGACCCAACGGTACCTAAAAAAAAAAAAAAAAAAAGAATAAGGGCCCAATGAGGGCAGTACTTCTCCTAGGTTATCTGGTAGCTTCTGAATTTACCTGTATCATTAGTTAACGAACTTCAGTGATGTTCACTTGTTACCTGACACGTCTGTATCGGTATTGTTTACTGTTATTTTGGACGTACATTTAATTTTGCAAACATTTGTATGTACCGTTTGCGAAATGCAATCATTTTAACTTTGCCCTCTTACTTAACGTAACATGTGTTTGGATAAATTGTAATTTGCACTTTTTGTGCGTAGATTGGCTCCAAAATTGGTATTAACGCAAAACGGGTCACCCACTGAATATACATCTATTTTAGTCTCAATTCTGGCTATCTTTCGCTTCGTTATTAAATAGGAGTTGCTACCCACAAGATACAGCATGCTGGAAGTACGCAATATATAGGGTGATTTTTTTCCAGCGTGTACAAACTCTGGGGACTGATCAATGAGAGGCTTCAAATGGTTCTGAGCACTATGCGACTTAACTCCTGAGGTCATCAGTCGCCTAGAACTTAGAATTAATTAAACCTAACTAACCTAAGGACATCACACACATCTATGACCGAGGCAGGATTCGAACCTGCGACCGTAGCGGTTTCTCGGTTCCAGACTGTAGCGCCTAGAACCGCACGATCAATGAGAGGATACGGAACAAAAGAGACCTAATGAAATCATGTCTGGAAATGCATGGTTGCCATGCATTTATTCAATCATACAGAGACTTTGGTCTAATACGGGCTCTACCATGGAGCCACAGTTATAGTATGTGTTGAAAATGGTTTCCATGAGCTTCAACGCATGCGTGTACGCACCGTAGCATGTCCTGTATCACACCTTCACATTGTCCCCGCTGCATCGGAACAGTTTCAAATGCAGCATGAATATGTCTCAGCATCTGGAATGGGCTATGCATACACGATACGTTTGAGATGGCCCCATAACCAGAAATCACACAGGTTGAGATCTGGTCCATGAAAATGGACCCCTCATCCGATCCATCGACCAGGGAGGACACGACTGGGATGCGTCCGGACGTTAACGGCGAAGTGGGCTGGAGCACCATCATGCAACAGTCACATAACCATTCGATTCGTCAGTGTCACTTCTTCCAGCAGGGGAGGCAAAGTCACCCATAAGAAACGCTATAGTTCCGGCCTGTTAGGCGACGTGGGAGGAAGACTGGTCCCAAAATAACGTCGCACACGTTCCGGCTGCAACGATGCTATGATTCGCTGTCACCATACCATGGAGATTCTGCATACTGTCCCAGAGATGACTGTTATGGAAGTTGAAGATACCACTCCTCGCATAGGTCGCCTCATCTGTGAATTGGATGGATGACACAAATCCCGGAATCGTGATTGCCTTGTTAAGAAACCAATGACGAAACTGCTCCCAATGTGGTAAGTCTTGTCGCTAGTAAGACTTGCACACGCTGTAAGTGATAAGGGTAGTAATAGTTGTCATGAAGAATGTTTCACACTGTCGTCTGTCTTACCCTGTACTGGCGGGACAACTGCCTGGTGACGACACGGCGATCCCCTTCCACAGTGTTAATCACATTTTCCTCCAAGTCTGGTGTCCGAACATTTGGGGTGCGTCCTTCATGATTTCCTGCTTCCTGAAACGACGCTATTTCAGACAAAATTTGTACAAACATTGAATGCTGTGATTGTTGTCAGCGGTGATAGGTCTCCTGATACAACCTTTAACCTTGCTGCCCGCTGGCCGTTGCCATTTGCCTTTCCGTTAGTAAATACTACGTCGGCAAGTTCTCGACTCGAATACGGAACGATTATGTACAACGCTGTATCACTTCCACTACAAGGTGAGTCAGCAAGAGAAGTGAATCGGACACAACATTACCATTTACTGTGACAGGATAGGGCACTAGGGCATGACGTTTGAGGAACAGTTCCACCCTCTAGGAGGAAACCATGCATGCTGTAACTGTGGCTACATCGAACAGCGTGTATTAGACCGCAGTCTCTGCAACACAATATGACTGAATAAATTGTCTCTATCATGGAAATCTTGCAGTTCCGGACATAAGTTCGTTAGGCCTTTTTTGTTCCGTATCCTATAATCGATCAATCCCTAGAGGTTGTACACGGTGGAAAACATCTCACTGTACTTACGTTCTTACGGCTGGCAATTTGCAATTGGCACACTCAAGTGCAGTTTAAGATACTGTGGTTAATTTTTTATTCAATCGTCAAACGCCACATTCAAGTGTAATTTAACAGTCCACCGTAAAATTTAGACCACTACATAAAGTGGTTCTCACCGTTGTGCACGTTTGGTCGTAAACTTTTCATTGCTCATTATTTTGTATTTAAATGTCCATATCTAGTTGCTTTGAGACAATTTTCCAACTTATGATGTTTTTGTTTAATGTTAACGTAAATTAACAGAATGACGTGTCAAGTGGTTAGCAGTAGTGTTACGAACACAATGCATGAACGTTAGCTCCATGTTATCTGGATGTAATTACCATTTCAAGTGCTATTTCAGTTATAAAGCCCTGTATTTCATATTCTTACTCATTTGTGTCTTCTCGGCCTTGCACATCAGCGTTGTGTTGATCTAATTGCTTGATTTTGGATAATATTACGATAAGTATGTTGCCTAGTTCGACAGAGTAGAAGGTTTGGTGAATGAATATATTTGATATTTTGAAGTCTATAGTAACTAAAGACGAGTTCAGACGAGGCAGCGGTCGATGTGAGTGTCGATGTAATCAGCAGGCAGGAATCTTGACAGATAGTACAGCGGAGAGTAGCGACGTGTAGAAATTCAAATCACGGGGATACAAATCAGTCCAAAAACCCTACAGTGAACAGAATTTTACAACAGTAGTATGAAATGCTAAAGGACGATGCAAATTGTAGAGAGGCATGGCTCATAGACCACATGAATTGGAAATTTTCAGAGACGCGTAATGCTTAATATAATGGTCTCAGACAGGCTTGAGAAGAGTCTGGTTCCAAATTTGTGGAAGAAAATGGTGACCGGAAGATGCGACAGATGATGTGCACTGCAGTTTCACGCAAGCAACGAATGGTGCGAAGAATGAGTACCAACCAGACAACAAGCTGGTGCTAGTAAGGCCAGACACAGAGGAGTGGATAATGTGCGACATTGGCCAAGGAATCATGGCTAGTGTAGGCAAGATTGATGAGGGCTCGAACCAAGTTAATGTTGTGATACGTCAGGAGACTGATTTCTCACCACAGGGAGCAGTTGTGCCACAGTGTGAAGTTGTAGGCGAGATTGTAGCAGCCCAGCTAGAGAGTGCATCAATGCTTGCTCGCCAGTAATCGGTATTAGTGAGGTGAGCGACCTGGGAGTGTGTGGCGCCAAAATATCACAGGTTTAGACACATTTATAGCATGTATAATTTGGTGCAATGTCATCAGATTGATTCCTCACGAACTTCACATCGTTAAGTGACACAGCAGACATGAGAAACACGATGTCACGAGAAAGACTTTAATGGCAGGGACGCACTCGCTCCAGAAAACGCGGGGATAAATTAGAAGTGATGCGAGTCAGAGGATATGAAATGTTGGGAAATGAAAACCTATATAATCAAACGTAGGGATCGTGAATAGCGCAATGAGCTGCCTCCCGGTGTCACTAACCTCCGACCACACTGGCTAACAAAATTAGCCGATGATGAAACAGAAAACAGAATCGGGTATGGGTGTCGTGTCGGAGAGTTTGCATTACTTTTGTTTTAACTGAAAATATTGTGAAATGCTGAAAATGCTAGAGAAATAGTAATAAAACATTAAGATGGTGACGGGATTTCCAACTCATGATCAATATAAGTAAGAAGACGGGAATGACATCAAGAACAGATATTTATTCAGACAGGTTAGTGTGAGTTGAGCTATGTTTGTGATCATGATTTAGACTTTCATACACTACTGGCCATTAAAATTGCTACACCACGAAGATGACGTGCTACAGACGCGAAATTTAACCGACAAGACGAAAATGCTGTGATATTCAAATGATTAGCTTTTCAGAGCATTCACACACGAAATTTAACCGACAAGAAGAAAATGCTGTGATATTCAAATGATTAGCTTTTCAGAGCATTCACACACGTTTGGCGCCGGTGGCGACACCTACAACGTCCTGACATGAGGAAAGTTTCCAACCGATTTCTCATACACAAACACCAGTTGACCGACGTTGCCTGGTGAAACGTTGTTGTGACGCCTCGTGTAAGGAGGAGTAATGCGTACCATCACGTTTCCGACTTTGATAAAGGTCGGATTGTAGCCTATCCCGATTGCGGTTTATCGTATCGGGACATTGCTGCTCGCGTTGGTCGAGATCCGATGACTATGAGCAGAATATGGAATCGGTGGGTTCAGGAGGGTAATACGGAACGCCGTGCTGGATCCCAACGGCCTCGTATCACTAGCGGTCGAGATGACAGGCATCTTATCCGCATGGCTGTAACGGATCGTGCAGCCACGTCTCGATCCCTGAGTCAACAGATGGGGACGTTTGCAAGACAACAACCATCTGCACGAACAGTTCGACGACGTTTGCAGCAGCATGGACTATCAGCTCGGAGACCGTGGCTGCGGTTACCCTTGACGCTGCATCACAGACAGGAGCGCCTGCGATGGTGTACTCAACGACGAACCTGGGTGCACGAATGACAAAACGTCATTTTTAGGCTGAATCCAAGTTCTGTTTACAGCATCATGATGGTCGCATCAGTGCACCATGATGGTCGCATCAGTGTTTGGCGAGATCGCGGTGAATGCACATAGGAAGCGTGTATTCGTCATCGCCATACTGGCGTATCACCCGCCGTGATGGTATGGGGTGCCATTGCTTACACGTCTCGGTCACTTCTTGTTCGCACTAACGGCACTTTGAACAGTGGACATTACATTTCAGATGTATTACGACCCGTGGCTCTACCCTTCATTCGATCCCTGCCAAACCCTACATTTCAGCAGGATAATGCAAGACCGCACGTTGCAGGTCCTGTACGGGCTTTTCTGGATGCAGAAAATGTTCGACTGCTGCCCTGGCCAGCACATTCTCCAGTTCTCTCACCAATTGAAATCGTCTGGTCAATGGTGTCCGAGCAACTGGCTCGTCACAATACGCCAGTCACTACTCTTGATGAACTGTGGTATCGTGTTGAAGTTGAATGGGCAGCTGTACCTGTACACGCCATCCAAGCTCTGTCTGACTCAATGCCCAGGCATATCAAGGCCGTTATTACGACCAGAGGTGGTTGTTCTGGGTAGTGATTTCTCAGGATCTATGCACCCAAATTCCGTGAAAATGTAATCACGTGTCAGTTCTAGTATAATATATTTGTCCAATGAATACCCGTTTATCATCTGCATTTCTTCTTGGTGTAGCAATTTTAATGGCCAGTAGTGTATTTTTGGGATTAGTGTCTTGCTGAAGAACAAACCCACGACAGATAAGTTTCTTGCTAGATGGAGCTGAATTGTTGATCAGTATCGTGTGATATCCTTCCTTCTTTAATGTTCCATTAATTTTCACTAGATCACCGACTTTATCATCTGCAAGTTATCCCCGCACCATGACCCGACAGTCCACCATGCTTCACAATGGCGTCACACTCTGACTCTACATACTTTCTCCACGACATTGATGATCAGACATTTGCTGTAGCCTCCGAATACACTCTAAGAGAAAAAAAAGCAGGCACCACGAAGCAATTATTCGAATGGGACGAAAAGCGGTAGACGTGATGTACATGTACAGACAAACAAATGATTGCAGTTTCAGAAAAATTGGATGATTTATTCAACAAAAATAGGTTTACAAATTAAGCAAGTCACTGACGCGTTGGTCCACCTTATGCCCCTATAACAAACAGTTAGTCGGCTTGGTATTTATCTACAAAGCTGTTGGGTGTCCTCGTGAGGTATATCGTTCCAAATTCTGTCCAATTCGGGAGTTAGATCGTCAAACTCCTGGGATGGATGAAGGGCTCTGCCCATAATGCTCCAAACTTTCTCAATTGGGGAGAGATTCGTAGACGTTGCTGGCCAAGGTAGAGTTTCGCAAGCACGAAAAGCATTAGAAACCCGCGCCGTGTGGGAGCAGGCACTATCTTGCTGAAATATAAGCCCAGGATGGTTCGCTATGAAGAGCAACAAAACGGGGCGTAGAGTATCGTCCACGTCCACGTCCACGTAAGGATGCAGCGGGTGACAGCCAGAGAGGTCCTGCTATCAAAAGAAATGGCACTCCAAGCCATCACTCTTTCTTGTCGGTTCGTATGGCGGCTGTTCCACCGCTGTCTGGGGCGCTTTTACCCTGGAACCTCATTGACTGCAGCAGAATTTTCTGGAGTGATGAGTTCCGCTTAGAATTGGGCCCGATGACCAGAAATTGTGGGAGAGGACGCTCTGAAGTGAAAGTATATTTCAGCAGTGGGGAAGGAGGGTGTGACAAATGGAGAGAATACAAGATATCTACTTTTGACAGGTGACACGTGACATGGAGCCTGCGCGATGAAGGAATTCCACATCTACATCGTTACTCTGCAATTCACACTTAAGTGCCTGGCAGAGGGTTCATCGAACCACTTTCATACTACTTCTCTGCCATTCCACTCTCGAATGGTGCGTGGGAAAAAGGAACACCTAAATCTTTCCATTCGAGCTCTGATTTTTCTTATTTTATTATGATGATCATTTCTGCCTACGTAGGTGGATGTCAACAAAATATTTATGCATTCGGAAGAGAAAGTTGGTGACTGAAATTTCGTAAATAGATCTCGCCGCAAAGAAAACCGCCTTTGTTTCAGTCAGTGCCACCCCAACTCGCGTATCATATCAGTGACACTCTCACCCCTATTGCGCGATAACACGAAACGAGCTGCCCTTCTTTGCACTTTTTCGATGTCCTCCGTCATTGCTACCTGGTAAGGATCCCATACCGCGCAGCAGTATTCCAGCAGAGGATGGACAAGTGTAATGTAGGCTGTCTCTTTAGTGGTTTTGTCGCATCTTCTAAGTGTTTTGCCAACAAATCGCAGTCTTTGTTTCGCCTTCCCCACAATACTATCTATGTGGTCTCTCCAATTTAAGTTGTTCGTAATTGTAATTCCTAGGTATTTAGTCGAATTGACAGCCCTTAGATTTGTGCGATTTATCGTATACCCAAAATTTATCGGATTTCTTTTAGTACCCATGTGGATGAACTTGTACTTTTCTGCCGGCCGCGGTGGTCTAGCGGTTGTGGCGCTGCAGTCCGGAACCGCGGGACTGCTACGGTCGCAGGTTCGAATCCTGCCTCGGGCATGGGTGTGTGTGTTGTCCTTAGGTTAGTTAGGTTTAAGTAGATCTAAGTTCTAGGGGACTTATGACCTCAGAAGTTGAGTCCCATAGTGCTCAGAGCCATTTTTTGTACTTTTCTTTGTTTAGTGATAATTGCCACTTTTCGAATCATACAGAAATTCTCTTTAGATCATTTTGTAATTGGAATTGATCGTCTGATGATTTTACTAGACGGTAAACTACAGGGCCATCTGCAAGCAATCTAAGGGGGCCGCTTAGATTAACACCTAGATCATTTATATAAATCAGGAACAGCAGAGGGCCTATGACAGTACCTTGCGGAACGCCAGATATAACTTCTGTTCTACTAAATGATTTACCGTCTATCACTACGAACTGTGACCTCTCTGAGAGGAAATTACGAATCCAGTTACACAACTGAGACGATACTCCATATGCACGCAATTTGATTGTGAGGAACGGCATCAAAACCCTTCTGGAAATATGTAATCGATCTGAGATCCCTTGTCGACAGCAGTCATTACTTCATGGGAACAAAGAGCTAGCTGTGTTGCACAAGAACGATATTTTTTGAATCCGTGTTGGTTACGTAACTATAAGTCATTTTGTTCTAGGTGATTCATAATGTTCGAGTACAGTATATGCTCCAAAATCCTACTGCAAATTGAGGTCAGTGATATGGATCTGTAATTCAATGGGTTACTCCTATTTCCCTTCTTGAATATTGGTGTGGCCTGTGCTACTTTCCAGACTTTAGGAACAGACCTTTCGTCAAGTGAGCGATTGTACATGATTGCTAAGAAAGGCGCTATTGTGTCTGCATACTCTGAGAGGAACCTGATTGGTATACCATCTGGACCGGAAGACTAGGCTTTCTTAAGCGATTTGAGTTGTTTCACAACACCTAAGATATCTACTTTTATGTCACTCATGCTACCAGCTGTTCTGGTTTCGAATTCTGGAATATTTACTTCGTCTTCTTTCGTGAAGGAATTACGGAAAACTGTATTTAGTAACTCCGCTTTAGTGGCACCATCATCGGTAATATTTCCATCGTTATTGCGCAGTGACGGTATTGACTGTTTTTTGCCACTGGTGTGCTTTACATACGACCAGAATCTCTTTGGGTTTTCTACCATTCACAATAAATTCTATCATGGAAATTGCAGGCGGCACAGAACTTTGTACAAGGATGATAAGAAATAGTTTTGATTGGCTGGAAGAAGGATATAAGCCAACCGATCCGGTGTATGGCCACACCCAGGGAAAGAGCTCTGGAGAACGCGAGAATGTCGTTCTGGACAACAACTGTGATCGAGCTGGGAAAGGAAACACTTGTAATCGAGACGAGAAGGCGATGACACTTGTTTCCTATGCGCCTTTAGTCGCGCCGGCCGGAGTGGCCGAGTGGTTCTAGACGCTACAGTCTAGACGCTACAGGTTCGAATCCTGCCTCGGGCATGGATGTGTGTGATGTCCTTATGTTAGTTAGGTTTAAATAGTTCTAAGTTCTAGGGGACTGATGAACTCAGAAATTAAGTCTCATAGTGCTCAGAACCATTTGAACCTTCAGTCGCGCCGCCGATGCGGGACAGCCAACTGTGGACGCAGCCATACAAACCTCGCCTGCCGAATGCCAACCGTTTGCAGTGCGCCTGCCACTGCGCGCATAGCAGACTGGGCACTGCCCAGCAAAATACAGTACACCTCTCATCGAAGCCCACCTACCTGTCCCATTTGTTTCATAGCAACTATAAGTTAACCAACCTGGTAATGACCCTGAGATTCTTGTAAGTGACAATGGACAAATTATTGCTTCCTTGTTCATGAGTATAAGTGATTTGTAAATTGTTTTTAAATAAGTGTGGTCGAAAGGCACTTTTCCCATAAAAATAAATGTTTGTGACCAATCTCTTTACATTCTTGTGGCTGGCGCTCCTAGTTTTTTCATACAATTTTCAAATACTCCACTCAATATACTTAAGACATTGTGGTTCATCTATTTTTATTCAACATGCAAATGCAGCAATCAAGTGCAATTTAAGATGTGATTCCTTGGATTTAATGCACAAATGCAACCATCTTGTGCAGTTTCAATAATCTGTTGTATAATTTAAACCACTGAAGTTTGTAATAGTATTGGGTTTCGGATACTCTGTATATAAAATATTTGTCATAAAGGAGAAGAACAGCCATCGAGCTGTAGTTGGTAAAATCCTATATTTTTGTAATGTGCGTCTACACAAAGAGGTGCCTGCAGCATTAACTGCTTCAAATAAACCCTATGAGCCGCTGGGCGCAGATATTTCATTAATTGGCGCAGCGCTCGATCCTAAGAAGATGCGAAACATATGAATGATAAAAAACCTATTTTCTGTTATGTATAGTTCTAGACACTTGATTACCTTTCACTGTTTCGTTGCAGACATGTGAAGAAGTGCAGAGTAGCATCGCTTCAAGTTATACTATATTTTGCGTGCTAAAAAACGTAAATTTTCGTACAAACGCTTGTTTGTGACGCAATGAAATACTCACACGCACGCAAGGACATCTAATTTCAAGAAAATATTGGACAGACAAAACAGGACATTGTTGTACCACGCAGTGTGTGAAAGAAATATCAAATGTATGTTCTATGTTCCTTAGATATTTGTTCATGTTCAGTGGTATGGAGTCTTCTAGAATATATTGATGAGCCATAATGAAATCTTTTTCTTTCTATTCTTTTCTTTAAGTAACCTCAGTGTTCTTTTGATGTATGCTAACTATGTTACAGGTCAGCTCTTTGTAGCGGTATCTCGGTTGTTTTCGGGAGGCTACTAATGTAATCAATCTCAGATTTGATAACCATTACCAAAACCCACTTTCGTGTATCCATTTTCCCTTTTTTTTTAAATGTTCAGTTAGGTCCCTTAGGTATTTGTATCGAAGAATCAGATTGCGTGAAGGCAATCCAGGTTAAATGTCAGGCTCAAGCCACCTTTGCGTAATCAGTCATTCTTCCTCCTCAACACAATCGTGAACTGACGCAACGCAGTTCAAAACTCTGCTCTCTCTCTCCGACCTGCACCAAAATCGGCTAAGAAATTGCCGTGAGTGCGGAAACTAGTATAAATTTCATTATTTTTACATCCGTAATATTATCTAATCAAATTACTTTCAATATATCACGTTATCGCTATTTAATCTTTTTTTCTTTTTTCGCGATATATACTAGAAGTCTCTTTCATTGCGACATGCTCTGACCCTCCTTGGTATATGTCTGCAAAGTGGTCAAGGCATCATTCTTTCATGGGGGCTCTTTTAAAGTCATGCACTGTCTATGGTAAAGGGGGATAAGGGGGGGGGGACGTGGGGGGGGGCGGGAGAGGAGATATCTACGACATTCGCAGAAAGTCTGAATTGGTTGCAAGCATCTTCAGTCGTGTTCATGTCACCAGATATTCATGTCAGCAGATACCACAAATCATTCCATTTGGTTGATTCATCCCGCCTAGACGTACTGATAAGGTGCCTGAGGTGTGCTGGCGCGTTATCGTCTTGAAATACGAACGCTTCGCCGAAATATTGATTGTGATGCTGCACAACAGGCAAGAGGACCTTGTACCGATATTCACAGCCTTCAATTGCCTTTATAGTAATAAGAATCGTCCGACTGTCATACTTGATACTGACCCAATACACGAATGATTCACTTGGCTACTGAATTCTACCACATTTCTAGGAAATGCATTGGCACCTACCTGACTCCATACTTCTCTTCCACCATCATTAGACGTCAGACAGCTCTTGCCCTGTCAGCGAAGAGAACCCATCACCGAGGATACAGGTTCTGTTCTAGGTGTTAATTTGCCGATCTACTTCACAGGCCACGGTGCAGTGCGGGAGGGGAAAGGGAGAACCTGTACTAAATGGTTCAAATGGCTCTGAGCACTATGGGACTTAACTACTGAGGTCATCAGTCCCCTAGAACTTAGAACTACTTAAACCTAACTAACCTAAGGACATCAAACACATCCATGCCCGAGGCAGGATTCGAACCTGCGACCGTAGCGGTCGCGCGGCTCCAGACTGTAGCGCCTAGAACCGCTCGGCCACCGCGGCCGGCAGAACCTGTACTGTTCCTGGTGCAATCGACGCCCAGAGAAAAGAATTCGTTATATGGAGACGGTTGCGTACTATCAGGGTCGACACAGTCCTTTCAATTGCCACCGGAGACTCCATAAGTTATAGGTACCTGTCAGCAGCTGATTTTGATACACGTTGACGGCCACTATGAGACTGATCTTCAATATCTTGTATCTTTTCTACCTGTTTTATCAGTCCTACCTGGTAAGGGTCCCAGACTAATGAACAATACTCAGGAATCGGTCGAACAAGCCGCTTGTAAGCCATTTCTTTTCTGAATGAGTTACATTTCCTTGAGATTCTTCCTGTGAATCTGTCTGTGATCTGCTCTTCCTAGTGTCTGTTTAATGTAGCCATTCCACTTAAGGTCGTTCCGGGTAGTTGCTCTAGATATTTTACGGCAGATACTTTTCCAGCAATTTGTCATCAATAACGTAGTGCTGTGTAGTGCAGTATGCGCAATATGTTACATTTATTTACGTTCAGGGGCAAGAGTGATAAGCATACAATGCCAATGCAGCCACCGAGGCTAGTTAATTTTCATCAGGGTTTCATTTCACGGGTAACTGGTTGCACCCACCATGCACTTTGGCGTAGGTATTGGCGTTTCGTTTCTTCTTGCTTTTCCGATGATCTTTCTTTAAATCAGTAACCTTTTTCATTCATTGACTGCATCCACGACATAGTTTCATACTGGGCGTTCGTGTGTTCACCCGTTTGAGCCAAAGATCGTACTAGCTATTCCTTGTCCATTAAGTGAATGTGAAACCTACTCTTAGAAAAATTTATGAATTACTGTGCTGGTAAACCCCTTACGTTATATACTTATTCTGCTCAACACTAAACTGACACACAATATTTTTAGCTCAACGCAATCTGAGTTTCAATAATCGCTACAAAAGAATGGCCGTGACTGACAATAAGCTATACCTTTCATGAATCACTTACCCCACAAAAATCTTCGTTACTCGAACTACTGCAATACAGCGAGCGCCAATACTCCCAGCTAAATAAAAGATTCTACCTACTTTAGGCACTAACTACTGACAGGCATAGTTAGCAAATGAAAGATTTTGATCGAGAACAAACAATGTATTTACCTTTATAATATTCAAAAGTCACCATATATATATATATATATATCAGTTCATGATATACAGTATTACAAATTTACTGTTTGTGATGGACACACGTCCAGATCGTCCGCTCTCAAAATTCTCCCATCTCTCTCCCCACATCCACCACTGCTGGCGGCTCACCTCCAACTGCGCAACGATACGCGCTGTTCACATCCAACTGCCCAACACTACAATAGCGAATATTCCAACAATGCAAACCAGCCACAGATTTCACACAGCACAGTCAGTGATTTTCATACGGAGCGCTACGTGGCGTTACCAACATAAAAACCTAAACAGCCTACTTACAAATGTTTATATCCTTGATTCAGTGAACGAAACATTCTTCTTTGATGTCTTATGGCAATAACCAAAAACTGTTATAGTGACCGCTAGTTTGCTTTTTTAATCTGATGGATCCCTTCATTAATACATCGTTGTGTGGTGTCGTATCTACGCTGTCATGCTTAATTGTGCCCCAAAACCATTTTCATTTAATAAGACGTTATCCATTCTTTAATACGGTGTGATCTTACGGGGAGCTTCCCTTGCCTGTAGATCACACGGAATTGGATCTGTAGCATCTTCGGGGTATGCTAAACAGCTCCATCGACACCTCACAGCCGGCCGGAGTGACCGCGTGGTTCTAGGCGCTACGATCTGGAATCGCGAGACCGCTACGGTCGCAGGTTCGAATCCTGCCTCGGGCATGGATGTGTGTGATGTCCTTAGGTTAGTTAGGTTTAAGTAGTTCTAAGTTCTAGGGGACTGATGACCTCAGAAGTTAAGTCCCATAGTGCTCAGAGTCATTTGAACCATTTTTGACACCTCACAAATCCACTCTCCGCAACTATTACTTCTTGTATTCTCGGAAAGCTCATCGTAATACCCAGAATGTTTAGTGCTAAATACCACTTGAGGTTGCGCTGTTTCAAACCGCTGACAACTTGTAAAATAAGCACATAGCTTTATCATCAATAGCAGATATTGTGTTGTCCACTTGTTTTTGAATTTTCGACACACGCTACCGCTTTTCTTCTTATTGCCACTTACCGTCACGCTGAAATTCACAGTTCACTGCGAGCTTCCATTCAAGCAGGATACAACTGAGCTGATGAAACACAGCTTTCGTGAGATTGGAAACAGCCACCACATCAGACGAATCACTCGCATCAGTAGTTTCTTAGAGCGCAGCTTTAGGAAAATACAAGGAAATTAGACTCGTAGTTTTGGTTCTAGGTTTTAATTTTTAGGGATTAATTCTTTTTTCATTCTTAGGTAGTGGGGTATTACCTTCAGGGGTTGAAGAGCAATTCACTCTAGTTGTGCTAAGCCGTGAGTGTCAGCATTGACAGAGAGGATAAAATCGGGAAAAGCATGAGAGGCAGTGTTGTTAATAGTCAGAACTTTTACGTAGTTTGTATGCAAAAGAGGAATTATAAAAGCAAACTATATCGAAGTGCTAATTGTCACGAACAGAAAATCAGCATGATATGGTTGGATGATGACATGGCAGCGAAGAGGAATTTAGCCAGGTGTTTACTGAAATGGAATCATTGTTCGCTGATGCACACAAACAACAGAAAAATTAAGATATTTCTGTGGGCGGCAGATGGACATGCCGTGTCTAAACGTTCTACAGCTAGAAGTCTACTCGGCAGTTCACACGAAATTGCCTAGCAGAAGGTTCATCGTACCACCTTCAGACTATTCCTCTGCCGTTCCATTTTCGAACGGCGCTCGGGAAAAATGAACACGTAAATCTTTCCGAACGAGCTCTGATTTGCCTTATTTCATTGTAGTATTCTCGCAGTCAGAGGACAATGTTCTTGATTGAAATATCGTGGGAAGATCTCCCCGCAACTTTAATCGCCTTCGTTATAATGACTGAGACGTCAACTCACTTACCAAATCTGTGACACTCTCTTTCTTGCTTCACGATAATACAAAACGAGCTTGAATTTTTCGATACCCTCTGTCAGTCCTAACTAGAAAGGTTCCCTTACTGCACAGCAGTACTTGAGCACAGAACTGAAAAGCATATTGTAGGCAGTCCCATAAGCAGACTTGATACATCTCCTAAGCGTTCTGCCAACACTCACTATTTGGTTTCACCACAACAAATCTACATGTTCGTTACAATTTAAGCTGTTCATTATTGTTTAGTTGAATTGACAGCATTTCGATTTGTGTGATTTACCGTGTAACCGAAATTTAAAGGATTTACTCATGTGGATGACCTCACACTTCCTATTTAAAGTCAACAGCTGCTTTTCGCACCACTCAAATATTGTGTCTAAGTAATGCTGCAATTTGTTTTCTATCTTCTAATGATTTTACTAGACGTTAAATGACAGCATCATCTTCAAATAATCTTGGAGAGCTGCTCAGATTGTCCCCTAAATCGTTTGTATAGGTTAGAAACAACAGAGGGGGCTAAAACACTTCATTGGGGAACGCCAGATATCAATTCTATTTTCTGGATGACTTTCAGTCTGTTACTACAAACTGTGACCTTTCTGAAAGGCAATCACGAATCCAGCAGCACAACTGAGACGATACTTCATATGCATTCAGTTTCGTTAGAAGTCTCTTGTGATGAATGGGGTCGGTAAAATGAACCAATTACTAACTTATTCCGGTTGTCAAGTACAACCTCTACATACACTAGTATTGGGGCGAAGAGAGCTCTGAAACAATCTACATTGTTCCCATATGTATCGAAGATGGCGGCGATGACGTCATCCATGATGGCGGCATGTAGACTTGACAACAGTCCATGTCATCACCCAAGATGGCGACCATGACGTCATTCAAGAATGCTGATTTGGACGGGATGTTTGAATTTTGGCGGGAAGATTGGTCAATTGGGCTACCTCCACTAACCTAACCACCTCCCTCAGAAAATGGCAGGAAGTTGAAATTACATCAGGATAATGCAACACATCTCTACTAACCTAAGAAAATGGCGGGAAGATTGGTCAATTGGGCTAACTCCACTAACCTAACCACCTCCCTCAGAAAATGGCAGGAAGTTGAAATTACATCAGGATAATGCAACACATCTCTACTAACCTAAGAAAATGGTGGGAAGATGGGTCAATTGGGCTACCTCCACTAACCCAAGTCAACCGACCACCACCTCTTCCTAGGGACTGGCACGAAGTTTGAATTTTGCCGGTAAAAAAAGGTCACTTAGGCAAGCTCTACTAACCTAAGAAAATGGTGGGAAATTATGTCACTTGGGCTACCTCTACTAACCTAAGTCACCCAACTGCCACCTCTTCCTAAGGATTGGTGGGGAGACGACTCGTCCTGTGCTGGACATAAGTCATTATTATTTTGCATGCACCAGTCTTTATTTAAACAATTACAGTCAGTACCACCATCCACTGTGTTCGCCACAAGGTCCAGACTCCATCTGATCTATTACACAGTTCCATCATTCAAGATGACAGCCATGATGTCATTCAAGATGGTTGATTTTTGTGGGAAATTTGAATTTTGGTGGGAAGATAGGTCAATTGGGCTACCTCCACTAACCTAACTCTCTCCCCTGGAAAATGGCGGGAGGTTCTAATTCCATCAGGATAATGCAACACACCTCTACTAACCTAAGAAAATGGTGGGAAGATAGGTCAACTGGGCTACCTCCACTAACCCAAGTCACCAGACCACCACCTCTTCCTAGGGTTTGGCATTGAAGTTTGAACTTTGGTGGTAAAGAAAGGTCACTTGGCTATCACTGCTAACCTAAGAAAATGGCAGGATAGAAAGGGAACTTGGGCTACCTCCACTAACCAAATTCACCCGACTGCCACCTACTCCTTGGGATTGGTGGGAAAAGGACTCGACCTGTGCTGGACATAAATCTTTATTATTTTGCATTCACCAGTGTTTATTTAAACAATTAGAAGCAGTACCACCATCCAGTGTGTTCACCATGAGGTCTGGACTCCAACTGACCTACTACACACTACTGCTGTCAGAGGATGCTCTCATCTGTTCCATGACGTAATCCAAGATGGCGGGCATGACGTCAGCTGAAGACACAAGTACCATTATCCAAGACGGCGGATTTTGGCGGGAAACAGTGTGTTCACCACAAGGTCTGGTCCAAGTACACAGTACCACCACCAAAGGGCGCTGTCGTCCATTTCGTGGCATAACACAAAATGGTGGGGGAAAATGGTGGGAAACAGTGTGGTCACCACGAGGTCTGGGCCTAGTACTCAGTACTGTCACCAGAGAGCACTGTCGTCTGTTCCGTGACATGAACCAAGATGACTGTCTGGAGGGGAACGGTGCTTCAACACTGGCAGCATCAATAATTTGGAGGTTAAATTCGATAAGAGCCAATCATAATGCTTGATTCATTCAGACAACATCCTTTGTGCTGGGATATAGGAGTCTTTACATAGTGGTGAGAACATTTGTGTATGTTGAAAGTAGGAAGAGTAACACATGATGGATGAGGTGCTATGTTAGAATCGCGAGGAAGAGTGCATTTGAGGTTATTCTACGCTATTTTCGTAAACAGGTTCTGTCAGGGCAAGAATTTCCTTGCATACAAGCTGAGACATCAAGAAAGCGAGTGTTAACTATTTCTGGGACACTATACAATATCCGAGAGGTCGACTCGGTTCTTATTTTACATAGCCATGTGACATCAGTATAAGATTGAGAACCTTGTTAGATGCACTTGTGATGGCTTGTACTTATGCGCACACACTTTGTGGCACTGAGTCAGTCATGCTGGGCACTTCAGCATGGTTAGATGCATCTTGCATGTTGCACTTGTAACAGTGCTATTCGGTGACATCAATAACTCCAGGTATCACATCAGCAATGGTAAAACACACATGCTGCCCAGAGGTGTCTCGCATCTGGGACCACCCTGAGCATGCATAGGAGTTTCGTGACATCGGTAAAACACTCGGAAAACTCTAACTCTACACCCAAAAATAGAAACAACTTTCACCTGCTCACTGCAGGTAGCAGTGGTGTGAGAGTGGTGGCTTGCACTGGCTTGGGTCCGGTGGTGGCTCACGGTGGCATCAGCACATTCTGTAAATAGGTCTTTGCTCCCATTCGGTCATGTCAGGTGGACATCTATAGTAAGACGTCGTGGTTACCTGACCTTCATTGCTTACATATTCTGCACACACAATCATATTCCGCACATCAAGACGCGTCATTCGAACCCAAACACGATAAGATAAAGTCAATGTTGTATGAATTCATGTAAACTATATGCAAATAACAAGTAAATCGCAAAGTGTGGATCGAGGTTGAAATACTCGAGGCTGGCGTACACACACACATTCAAGACATGATGGTCACAAAAGGTTTTAGTTCAGGAGAGGCAAACCACACACCAGGAGGCCGGTCCATTCAGAGGACGACTCAATCTATGTATGTCAGCCGGCGACCGCCCATAGAGCAGACAGCGTTTGCCCGAGTGAAAGGAAGAACGACCCCGTGTTCGACTTTAAAGCAAATTCCGCTACATTGTGTGGGAGCGCCCAGCCTACACATTCTTTACAAACATAGCACGCAGTTTCAGAGGTTTTCACAGGGAGACAGCAAATGCCAAACGCCAATTCTACAGATTTCCGGATTGGTCGCCTTAAACGAAACGTCATTCTCCCGTTTTAGAAGAGCAATGCTGATTGGCAGACGATATTCCTGACGCCTTGAGCTGAAGGAGTAAGGGAAGAGACCGAAAGATATACCCCTTCACGTCTGGCATGGAGAGGAGCCGTTCCGTTGTGGATCTTGGAGCAAGAACACATAACAAGAGTGAGTGCACTCGTACGTGTACTCAAAGAGCGAGGAACAAGTCTCTCCTCAGTACTTCACTGGGAGAGCATCTCTGTCGAGAGTGAATCGGAATGCGACTCTATATTGAGTCCTTGCGATTAAGCATTGTTCACTGTGTTGGCTGCCACACTTATTGTGCGGTGTGAATGGACAGAGTTATAGTTAAAGGCCTGCGAGCGAATTTTTTAGTGGTATCGCAGTGGACTGGTTATCTGACCAGTGTACCACGCCAATAGTTAGACTAGGGGTGAATAGGAGTCCTTGACTTCATCAAGGCATGGGGAGAGTTTGATTGCCGAAGGTCAATCGAGATAGAACGAGAGTTATCTTATTTGTCAGCAGCAAGCGGCGCAGACAGCAGTCATCGCAGCTTATAGTATTGTGTACTACAGCTCTTGCAAGCCCCATATTTCCTCCATAACAGTACACTTCACTGCATTTCACACACGACAGCCTCGACCGTATCTAGCAACATTCTAATGGATAATTATTCAAGTCGAGTAGCCGCGGCTCTCAGCCATTCTGCCAAGTCAATAACAATCTTACACTTCGTATAGAAATTTCATTAGCGAATCCTATCCTTAAGAGGTAACTTCACATTACGAAAAGAACCCAGACATAACTTGTTCAGCTCATAACTAAAAGTGCCATTGTGATTTCTCAGAATTTTTGCAAAAAAAAAATAATAATTTTCGGTTGTTTCATGTTTTTCTTACACTAACTAGCACTACTCCAGTACTCAAGTATGCCACTAGTTAAGTAACAAATTTTGTGAATTTTTGTGTCATTTCCTTACAGCAGACTATTCCAGAAGATATTTATTGCTAAAAGTTTTTCAGGCATTTCTCTTTAGAACGTTAGGAGCGTCTTTCTGACTTCTGTAGTAGTGTGGGGGTGGAAACTGCGTCATGCAGGAGCCACAGGGTAAAGGGTACATCCCAGATTAATCTGTTGTGCAGAATGACAGAATAGCACCCACACGTCACCACAGAAAATGGCGACTCTGCCAGGCTAGGTAAAACAGGTAAGCTACCAGGATAGGAAAATGTCAGGATAGTTTGGTACAGCAGGTCGCAGCAGTAGCACTTTGAAGAACTTTCTTTCATGTATTAAATAGCTATTTGCAACGATTGGGATCAGAATAGATACAGGTAGTGAAGAAAGCAGAATTGTAGAGAAAAGGATGTGTGTTATTGTGTTGGAAAATTTTACATTTTTTACGATTTTTGTGTAGCTGTTAGGGCATAAGATTTTCAGGTGATAGGCACAGACGCAGAGTGGTGCAGAGACGCAGTGTGATGCAGCATCATATAAGTTAGAATAAAGAAATAACATTTTTCTCCCTTTGCAAGTGCACAGGTGGAGATTGGAGACCGTAGCGGAGGAGACAGAACATTAGCCAAGAAGTCACGACGTTGTTGTTGTTGTTAGTTCAACCAACTGGTAAGTGGTCCTACAGTTTTGTAGATAGGGTTGTGGTGTGTTGAAAGAATTTCCATGTTAACTAGAGCACAAGGCAAAAGGTTACGTGAGAGACAGCAAGTAGACAAGATGGGGGAGAATCAACCAGATAGAGAGCAAGTAAACGAGCTTATTGAGAATAGGACAGAAGATGAACCTGAGAATAGGACAGACAGTGAATCAGAGAATAGGACAGTCGCGGAGCTGCAGAATCAGCAGGCTCAGTTAGACTGGGATAAAATTGAGACAGATCAGACAGGTGGGTATCGAAGGGACGAGAACGTAGAATTTCCAAAATATGAAATTCCAGGTAGGGCACATTCTGAGCCAGAAACAGACAGGCCACGTAGGAAATGGCAAAGATTTGAAGCGAAACGAGCACAGGAAACGCGTTTGTTTGCCGCATATTCAGGGACAGAATACGCGTCAATACAGTCAATGAACCGGAAGTTAGCTAACGTTCAAAGAGAAGTAGACAGTGAGGAAGAGGGGGAACATTTAGAATACGTCGAACCTATCGTACACGTTATAAATATGCCCCAACAACAGACACAGAATTTTGCGAAGTTACGAGCGCCACGGAAAGGTTCCGTAACAGACGTAGCTGTACCTGCAAACACAAGACATACACAACAGAGAGGGCAGAATGCGGAGTTGTTTGCGCGACGTAATGGTTCAATGCCAACGCAAGTAGTCCTCACACAGACAGCACGGGTTATTGCAGTTATCAAACTTAGAAACGACACAGCATAGTCCAGTAAACGACATAACTGACCGAGTGGAAAACAATAGATCGAGAATACATAATTCAGCAGAAGGTAGTGTTACAGGACAGGACACGATCATGGAGATGTTACAAAAAATTAACGCCAGTATGACGAAACGGAATCAGGATATTAATACACAGATAACGAAACAGAATACGCAGATAACAAAACAGTATTAGGAACTGAAACAGGATAATCAGGAATTGAAACAGGATAATCAGGCTATTAAGACACAGATCCAACAGGTTAAAATCCAGATGGAAGAAGGGATCGCCAGAATTGATAGTCAGATCACTCAGATAAACAAAGACGCGAAAGAATCTAGAGAAAGAATTCAGGTACTAACACAAGGTCAGCAGCAATTACGCAATGATGAGGACAAGGTCCAATTGGACATCGTAAACGTTGACAAAAAGATGGAACGTTTTACGAAAAAAGCCAGTCGAACAGCAATACAAATTTCGGAAGAACAAACAATTCAAAGCAAGGCCGTAAAGGTTGCACTGAAAACAATATGATCAGCGGATCAATAAAATAGATCTTAAAAACAAAGATCAGTTTGAAAAGCTTCGAACAGAGTTGATGCAAACTATCGAAGAAAAGATCGAGACCGATTACACTTGTAGCGAAACAACGGACACGTCAAGCATTAATTCAGTACACGAACACGCGCCGTCTAAGAAAGTTCAAATAGATGGAAGGCTAAACGTAACACTCGCGTAGAAATCGAAACAGAAAACCCAGATTAAAGTAATACATGACATGTCACAGGACCAGGCACAGTATCTAGAAAAACGGAACACATACATTCAGCCGATACCAATCGAAAGACAGGCAACTGAACCAGTAAATCCAATGACACAACACAAAGCAGTACAGGTACTATACCGCGAACGACGAGAGTAGAAACACACGAACAACACTTTTGTTCACCAATTATACGATACGACGCGGACATGTGTCAGGAAATTGAGAATAGGCAGACAGGCAGTAGATTACCAGAGAATAAACACGACGACACAAGCAGTGGCAGGTTATTTGAGTCCATGAATGACCCTCAAACCGGATTTATGAATAGATATGATACAGACCACTTCCTTACAGTTAGAAAGTTTCAACATTTCAAGGGAGAATGCGGTAGCTTGCATGCACGCACATTCATCGATCAGTTTCAAGTAGGCTTACCAAATCACTGGAGCGTAGCTCACAAACTTGACTTCAATTGTGCACACATGTCAGGGACAGTAACAGAGGTGATGCAAAAGATCGCGGCTACCTGTACGTCTTACCCACGGTTCAGAACAGCATTTCTCGAAAGGTATTGGTCTAAGGAGGAGCAAAACAAAATTAAATACGAGTTACTTCAGATGACACCATATGAAAACTCAGGAGAGAAAAGCGTGGTAAAATTCTTTGATACAATAGACAAAAAGAATCAATGCCTAGACAAAACATACAGTAACGGAGAGCTGATACGTCTATGTAGAATGAAATTACCGGTAAAGTATCAACAGGCGACAGTAAGAAAAAATGAAAATACCGAAGAATTCAAAGAGGTTTTAAGGGAACTTGATTTTATGTTTAAAAAAGACGAGGTGAAAGAAAAAAGAAAGGAAAGGGAACAGCAAAAGGAGAGGACTAGGAACGTATATTCCAATAATAATAATCGTAATCCTAACACCAATAATTTGAGGCAATTTAACAGACAAGGACAGCGGCACAATGGAGACAATTGGCATAGAAACGATAACCAGAATAATTGGTACCGAAATAGGAACGGTAATGGACACTGATACAGTGGCGGATATGGTTTTAGGAATCATAATGCCAAGGGTCAAGAGTACTTTGTAAGAGGTCACGATGTTAGAAACAGCAACTGGCGAGACCATGTCGCGAATAAATACAGAGGAAATTATGCTCCACAGAGACAAGAGCAACACAGCAAAGAGAAACCAGAAGTAGAAGGAAATTATGCTCCACAGAGACAAGAGCAACACAGCAAAGAGAAACCAGAAGCAGAAATTAGGCCACCGAATACTGCAAAACGTAAAGATTGACGTGAAAAATCCGGAAGTGGTTAGGCAAACTAACGTCCACCCTATCTTATACTAACCACTAAATCAAAAAATAAATTAAGAATCAACAAAATAACACATTAATTAAAAGAAAAAGAGACACAAATGATTCAAATGGCTCTGAGCACTATGGGACTCAACTGCTGAGGTCATTAGTCCCCTAGAACTTAGAACTAGTTAAACCTAACTAACCTAAGGACATCACAAATATCCATGCCCGAGGCAGGATTCGAACCTGCGACCGTAGCGGTCTTGCGGTTCCAGACTGCAGCGCCTTTAACCGCACGGCCACTTCGGCCGGCAAAGAGACACAGTACACACTAACAATCTCTTGTAGTATCAAGTACACTACAACATGCACACAAACAATAAATGGTACACAACAATTAAAAGAATGAAGAAGTGGTAGGCTATAGAAATGAAAGATATATGCTTTAATTAAATTCTCATATGAGAAATAAACAATAATTTTCTTCACTTTTATAAACATTGCATTGTATAGAGTCAAAATCTCTTGTTGTCTGTATAAAACCAAACACTGTAAAAAAATTTCTCTACATGAAAAAAGGGACATTGCCACCAGCACCAATCACCAGTTCCCTTAACACCAGATGCTTCGAAATAGCGACGGAGAGGGTACAGACATGTTGAGAAAGCACTTAGGGCAATAACAACAACATGAAGACCAACGCCACATTGGAAATGCAGGTTGCAACCAGGTTGGGCTTCAGGAGAACAACGCGCAGCAAGGGCATTACATATGTCACGACACTGCTACACAACGGAAGAGCGTGGGGAGAATCATAATACGACGAGACGACAATGAAGGTACAACAAAATTACTAAGATCTATAAACTCATCAAGTAACATTTGGAAAGGCAGTCAGATCCTATATCACTCCTACACTAAAAATCACATATTCCTAGCTCAAGAAGAACAGAACAATGCAAGAAAGAAGAGAAGAACAGAAGATGCAAGATGAAGAAGGGCAGAAGACAGAAAGATACCTTTCTCTCCTATCCTACAAAGCAAATCGCTACAAACGTCTTTCCATGAAATTTGAGGCATGGCAACTACTACAACAACCTCTCCAAAAACAAACCTTGAATCGTCAAAGAAATACAAGCGAACGGCAAACGGCATATTAAGTACTACTAACCAACATTATCTAGAAATAGATTCAGCGAAATGAACAGTATTCTCCCTACTACATCATCAAATTGCAATACCGAACCAGGTGTGAAGTACCAAGACATCACAGTACAATATTGGGTGACGATCATCGGTATTACGCACTTGCAGGAGCCACAGGGTAAAGGGTACATCTCAGATTAATCAGTTGCGCAGAATGACAGAATAACACCCACATTCGCTCACAGTATTTCGACAGGAATTTCTGAGGTGTCAGGAATGAAAGGGATGTTGCCACCTCATGCTTGCGAGACCCGAATGGGCACCTGTGGGTTACTTCCTGGGGGAGTGCCGGTGCATCCCGACTTCTGGGAGCGTGTGTGATAGCCTCCTGTGCGGTTCAATGGCCAGGTCTGAATGTGTATGATATCTTACGGGACTTAACTGCTAAGGGCATCAGTCCCTAAGCCTACACACTACTTAACCTAAATTATCCTAAGGACAAACACACACACACCCATGCTCAATGGGCAGGAGGCACTGGGCTGTGTCTACGTATGTTGTCTGCGTATGTTGCATTATTTTGTGAGCAGTTCTGTAGGCTGTGCTATGTGTTATTTGGACAGTATATGAGTTGATTTCGTGTCTGCACATCAGTCTACTGCATTATTTAGGAGTTTTGCATGTGGAATTTAGGAGGTGTTTGTAATGCATTAGGAGTAGTTTACAGGTCTGTGGGCTGTGTGGCGTGACCCCAAGCATGCCAGAGTGTATGTTTTGTATTGGTGTGATAAATATACTATTACAAATCCATCCCTACATAAATTGTTCCAAAATAAATAAAGTACACTCCTTCCTCTCCAGCAGCCCAGCATAGGCTGAGTCATTTCCCGCTCCAGACGGTCATCTTGGGTCATATCACAGAACAGACGACAGTGCTCTCTGGTGACAGTACTGTGTACTAGGTCCAGACCTCGTGGTGACCACACTGTTTCCCGTCATTTTCCCCCTCCATGCCGGCCAGTGTGGCCGAGCGGTTCTAGGTGCTTCAGTCTGGAACAGCGTGACAGCTACAGTCGCAGGTTCAAATCCTGCCTCGAGCATGGATGTGTGTGATGTCCTTAGGTTAGTTAGGTTTAAGTAGTTCTAAGTACTAGGGGACTGATGACCTCAGATGTTGAGTCCCATACTGCGCAGAGCCATTTTGAACCCCCTCCGTCTTGGGTTACATCAGGGAATGGACTACAGTGCTCTCTGGTGGCAGTACTGTGTACTAGGCCCAGACCTCGAGGCGAACACACTGTTTCACGCCATCTTGGATAATGGTACTTGCTTCATCATTTGACATCATGGCCGCCATCTTGGATTACGACACAGAATGGATGACAGTGCCCTCTGTTGGTGGTACTGAGTTCTAGGTCCAGACGTTGTGGTGAATACACTGTTTCCCACCAAACTCCGCCATCTTGGATAACGGTATTTGCGTCATCAGCTGACGTCATGGCTGCCATCTTGGAATACATCCAGCACAGATCGAGGCCTTTTCTTACCAATCCCTAGGAAGAGGTGGTGGCCGTGTGACTTAGGTTAGTGGAAGTAGGCCAACTGACCTATCTTCCTGCCATTTTCTTAGATAAGTAGAGGTGTGTTGCATTATCCTCATGGAATTTGAACTTCCTGGCATTTTCTGGGGGAGGGGGTTAGGTTAGTGGAGGTAGCCCAACTGACCTATTTTTCCAGCAAAATTCAAACTTCCCACCAAAAACAAACATCTTGAATGACGTCATCTCCGCCATCTTGGGTGACAGAACTGTGTACTAGGTCAGTTGGAGTCCAAACCTCATGGTGAACACACCGGATGGTGGTACTGCCTCTAATTGTTTAAATAAAGACTGGTGAATGTAAAGTAAAACAGACTTATGTCCAGCAGAGGACCAGTCCTCTCCCTGCCAATCCCTAGGAAGAGGCGGCGACCGAGTTACTTATGTTAGTGGAGGTGGATCAAGTGTCCTTTCTATCCTGCCATTTTCTTAGGTTAGTAGAGATAGCCCAAGTGACCTTTCTTTACTGCCAAAATTCAAACTTCATACCAATCCCTAGGAAGAGGTGGTAGTCGGATGAAAGGTTGGTGGAGGTAGCCCAACTGACCTATCTTCCTGCCATTTTCTTAGGTTAGTAGAGGTGAGTTGCATTATCCTGATCGAATTTGAACTTCCTGTCATTTTCTGGGGAGGGGGTTAGGTTAGTGGAGGTAACCCAATTGACCTATCTTTCTGCCAAAATTCAAACTTCCCACCAAAGTCCGCCATCTTGAATGACTTCATGGCAGCCATCTTTGGTAATGTAGTGCACTGTTACCACATCTACACGCCGCCATCTTGAATGACGTCTTCGCTGCCATCTTGGATACATCTGGCAACAAGTCAGAATGTCTCAGAACACTCTTTGCCCCAATACTTACACTGACTCACTGCTACAATTTCTGTGCAAGATAAACTACTTCAACAGCAACACTCCACTGCCAACAGCATTTAACCTTCTCTTTCTGAACATTGTTAGGTCCTGTAAAACTTTCGGATGAGCCTTGACCAGATTTCGGTACATTTAGCTTTGTGAACTTCGGTGTTCTCTATTAGCACTTGAACTCCGGTTCTTTTCCAACACTGCAACTGCAATATTGACTGATCTTGTGTCTACCCCTGCAGCGTGTCTCTTCCACACCCTCTGAGAATGTAGCCCTTTCTGTACACACTCTAATCTAGAAAACCGCCCAACCCATACTACACAAGCCCTGCTAATCATATAGACGCCACCTGTGTGTTGCGAGCCCGTCAAACGGTAAGTGGAAGCTGAACTAGATCAAGAGGCTCTTGAAGACGTTGATAAATTTTACTACGCCGTAATTGGGAAAGACAAAATATGAGGAAAGAAAGAAAGAGTAGCAAGGATTGCTCAAGGCGAAAAGACTTTCAGGAGAAGAACCTGGTAACACTCAAATAATATCGTGAACACTGAAACAAGAATAAATGGAATCCGAGGCATTGTAATGTAACGATTGGAAACATTTGAAATGTATTGTTATGGGAGACTATTGAGCATCACAACGTTTCTGGTGTGCTTCCGGGTGAGCTACAAAGTTGTTCCCATTTTACTAGTTGTGTGAGAAAAGTAGTGAGACAGATATCAAGTGATCTGGGAACATTATGTTGTTCTACTTGTGTAGGCCGGTGTGTTCATTGCTTCCAGATGCTTGGTCCGAGTTTCACCTCCGTACAGCCATCACGTGATTTTTGAGAGTGCCATGAGTGAAACTTTGTTTTAGTTGCATGTTACAAAACTAGAACAACGGGATTTAGAGTAACGTTATGCAATCGATACCCTCGCTCAGAGAGACCTTCAACTTCGAAAGCCGACGACAACGTCGAAAGTGTACGTGCTCTTGTGAGGCCGACGTTTAACGGTGAGGGTGGTGGGTGACCTGTTGAAGTCATGCACTTTCACCGTTCAGTCGAAAATTTGCACATGAGAAATGTTTGAGTCAAAATGCGAGGAACCTCACAATTGAGCAGGAACACAATCATCTGTGTTGATCTTCTTGAGAGGATTGCCAATGACCACGAATGGTTCAGTTGTGTGACCACAGGTGATGAATCATGGATTTCTGAGTACGATCCTGAGACTTAGCCGCAAAGTGAGGAGTGTTTACACTGAGACTTCTCATCGGCCGAAAAAAGCTCGAATGAGCGAATGAAAGATCAAAACAATGCTGATTTGCTATTTTGACAATAGAAGTTTCGTTCATAAAGATTTTATTCCTCAAGGACAACGTTCAACATGTGTTTTACAACAATATTCTTGAAAGGCCCAGGAACGGAATGATTCGAGTGAGACCAGACATTGTAGACAAGTGAATGCTTCATCACGACAACGCCCCATGTCCCAAGACCACTTCCATCGCTGAATTTTTCACTTCAGCAGGCATTGCTGTTGTTCCACACCCCCACCTATTTACATGATCAGTGTCCTTGTGACTTTTTTCTATTCTTGAAATTCAAAAATATCTTAAAAAGACATCATTTTGGGACTTTGGAGACCATTCAAAGAAATGTGACCGACTTGTTAAAGGTCCTACCAGATAAAACCTTTCAGTGCTGCTACCAAGACTGGAAACAACGACTCGGCCGTTGTATAGCAGTCGAAGGGAACTCCAGTGAAGAGTACAATATCAAAATATATGATAGACAAAAATCAGTCTAGTTACTTTTCTCACACACCTCATATGTATTACATTTCAATGACGACTGAATCAGTCGTCTTCAGTTTATAAAATGATTTTTTTTTAATAATATGAATAATTATATTTGTGTTTGGAGAGAGAGAGAGAGAGAGAGAGAGAGAGAGAGAGATTGATTTTTGATTCAGATTTTTACTTTAAGTCGTAACTGGTACCTGAATTTTGGTTGCTGCCTCCTTGAATTATTAGCTTCTGCACCAGTTGGTGACGTATTACAATTTGGAGGAAGTTATTGTTCTTTAAGGTTTAAAATACGACTCTGTTAGTTACTTGGCCGTATTGCGGATAGCTTTGAGCCCAAGTTTTCGCAGCTTTTCATACCTAAGGGACACTGTTGTAAGTAAATAAGATCAAACAGCAAACTGCTTTTCGTGAGAAAAGGGAGATTGCTTAGCACACAAACTTCCTTCAAACTACACGTCCTGCTACATCAAAATTGGTCAGTGGAGTTCAGCACCATACTGTTGTACAAGAACATAATCCAATTACTGTAATTAAGAAATTATGAGAAGTTGTTACTTATTGAATGAAAACTTTTCCTGTAGTTTAGTGAACTTTGTACACTTACAATTCTGTCGATTGATAGACTGCGACGACAATGAAGTGCACCTCCTTTTCCAAAAACAAGATATTTCTATTCTTCATTTCCAGAAAATTTGTATACATAAATGTTTGGCAACTCTTACACATACTTTACTCGGTTTTCTCAGTAAAATATCAATTTTCATTAAATGTAACAATACGTTCTGAACGACGGCATAGCAACACGTCCTCTTTCCACAAGATACAGATTAACAGTTCTCTTTTTTTAATAAATCAATTGTCTTTTTTTTAGAGTCCATACTCAAAGATTCTCTAATACTATCGTTGCGGGGATTGCGCGCTAAAGAGTTTGTTGCTGTCCAGCTGCGCTTTACTTCACTTCAAGTACTTTTTGAATCACATTTACATTTACGGTATTTACAAACATTACTGAACTTCTCAGAATAAAATTAGACACAAATTAGTTTTAAAAAAGTGGGGGCAGTGAGGTTCACATAACATTACAAGTTGCTGCGAGTTTTGCTGTTATGTGTACTCACTGCCTGGACTCCAGCCAGACTGTGAATCATTGTAGGTCTCGCACCGCTGTTTATAAATGAGTTCGAGTCCCAACACCCATTGCACCCTACGATGAGCGTTTTCTTTTCAGAACCCGCACTGATTCCTTTATACGTGCATTCTCTTACTGTTTCCCAGCTCTGTGGGCCTTAATAAACTGAGTTCGGCAACTTTCGCCTTATTTAAATTGAGGCTTCAGTTCCGATTTATTCGGTTTTCCGATAAATTTATTTCGATACACTCTTTAACCTCACTAGGCCATAAACTTGGCGTTTGCACCACGATACTGGTCTGTCTTGCGTCGGAAGTCGAACGCTGCCACAAAAAGCGAAGCGGGGCCAACAATAATTCACAGGATGGTTGGTGTACAGGCAGTGAGTACATACAACAGCAAAACTCGCAGGACGTGAAGAAAATGACTGGGTCGGTCGACAAAATATTGTCCACAAATTGGAAATCACCAACTTGGCTGCAAACACGGAAGCACATCATTAATCAATCATACCGAGAAAATCTGAGAGATCACCCGTTCTACAACGGCTCCACGAGAACACGAGAAAAATGTCAGATAAAGAATATGGTACAGCAAAGAAGCGCATTGGCTGAAACATATTACGAAGTGGGTCGCTGCTGAAAACAACAGTTTAAGGAACAGAAAAGAGAAAGAATCGCAGTGTTGGGTTTATATAGGGGTACTTAAGTCAGTTCGTCGATGTTATGGACTGCCGCACTTACGTCGAACCGAATAGGAAAGCTGACAAAAAGCAGGAATGGAGAGCTGCATTTAACCCTGTAACGTTCTTTAAAAATGTGTAGGTGTTTGTTAATGAATATGAAATGCGTGATGTTTGTGTTATTCAAATTTACTGTGTGATGTGTTGTTGAATAAATGGTGTGCTTAATCAGTTTTACTGTAATTCAACGAAATTAAACAATGTAAGAGGTATGCGCTGCCTGCGATATAGAATCGCTGACCAGAGAGCAGTGTTGACTGCAGTACGAACTGTGTAACTGCAGCAGTTAAGCCCGGTCCACACGCAACGATCTGTCTGCGCAGACATCGGCGCAGATGTCTGTACATGCAAAAGATCGCTGCAAATGTGGTGTGTTCACACGACACAAACCCCAATCTACTACTCGCCCGCCATCTGTCGGTGTAGAAATGAAATATCAGTGGCAAGCGACTACGCTCCCCGTAAACGTCAAAATTTAATTCAGTTATTTTGAAATATAGAAATGGAGGAAGTTCTGTTGTGGTCTGTGGTCGCAATTTGTGTTGCAAAAAACATTCAGACCAACCGCAGGAAACAGAGAAAGCGGTCAAAATGGTGTAGACAGTGGCTGCTAAAGCGAAAGCAGTTTATTTACGTAAATTTACTGCGAGAGTTGCAGGGCGGACCAGTTTTGTGTTACATTACCTCGTGTTCCATTTCCTCGCACATTGGCACTCCAATTTCATCTTCAATTGTACTCCTGCTTGGTCTTGGCGTTTCTTGATCACTAAGAAAGCCAAGTAGATCAAAATACCATAACGTTGGCTGGTATACTTGATCTACTCCTACACCAGATCATCTAGATTTCCCAACTTTGGATAACTCTTTTCGGTAAACAATTCGCTGACAGACTTAATTTACTTGACTTGCCTTCATGAACTCATCCTTCAGGAAAGCGTAAATAGCTTCACATCTGTTGGGTATTACTTCACTCAATGCTTGTTTCGACATTGCAGATGAAAATTCCAAATCCTTGTAGCTCCTTCCTGTTGCTAGGAATCTTAATGTTACCGCCAGCCGTTCATGAGGAGAAATTGCCCTTCTCATACAAGTATTTTTTCTTATAATATGAGGGCTTACAAGCTTTAAGAGATAATTTTAAGTTTCGACATCCATCCGCAAATAATTTCGCCAGTTCGCAACGAATTTTTTTATTTTTTATTACCGTTTCTCTGTTTGCCGAGACGTCAACTGCCCGCAATTTTTCAATTAGAGCATTGTATGCGGCTGTATTTTTGTCTCGGTCACTATGTTCTTTACTTTTAATCTTCCACAAACATGGGTGGTTTCTATATATTTCAATGAATTCACTTACAAACTCTCGAGAACACTGACGAGTACCAGCCATTTTAATGCCCTGTGCGCACAAATATAAACACTAGACTGAGCAAACAGCTGTTTCTCGCCAGATTTGCGGCGATCTCCTGTCCACACGCTCCAACTTGTCTGTGCAGATGTGGTTTGAACCCACAGATTTGAGAGGTTTCGCTCAAACCTCCAACTCCAACTTCCAGGTTTGCACACACCTCAGGTTGGTGCAAATCTTCTGTCCACACGCAACGATCTGTCTGCGCACATGTGATGTGTGCAGACATTTGCGCAGACAGATCGTTGCGTGTGGACCAGCCTTTAGTTGTTGCTAGTCGCTAGTCTGAGGTTGTCGGCGCTTGTCTGCAGTCTGCTCTGGTCGGGAATCTGGAGATGGAGTAAAGAAGCAGCGTCGCGCATATCTAGTAATGTATCTGAACTGTCATCCTAATGTTTAAAAAATGTCCTAATAATAATTTTGGTAATATAAAGTAATTTAAAAAAAAGCATTCATTTAAAAAAAAATCAGTTGCTTCCTTTCACGAATCACAAATGTATAGGCCAGCATTGCACGGAGCTGTGCCGAAAAAACTTTTAGGTAAGAGCAGATATATTCGCCGTTTTTATTGAGGTAAGAACTTTTGCTTTTTATTCAGAATGATCTTCCAGGGCCACGACGCAGCACTGCTGTCGTCCAAATTTTACCAGGTTACTGATTTTTTATTTTTTATTATGAGGTTTAGGAATTTTTCTGTTTCGAGCTTACATTAAATGGGAAACAAATTTTGTGTGGAGGTTAAATGTGAATGAATTTCTGCAGAGAGGTTACACTAAATAAGAATCACATTCATTATTCATATATTAAAAATTCGTGTGGGGAGGTTACATTTGGCGACATCCGGCCAGGATCGTATTTCTTTGTGAATCTCTGAGAAGTAGTCATATATCTGCTCTTATTTACTTAAATGTAGTTTGCATCTGGCGCAACGCATTTACTAATTTGTCACTTTTTCTTTCACAGATCATCGGCAATTTATTGCTCTTTGTTGTAATTGTGTTTGTTCCATTTTTTTTTTTGCTTTGTCTTTATTTCATTTTGTGTTTAATTTTGATTAGTGAAAATGCCGCGAAAAACTGTTAACAGTACATCGCGATGTGTAATGAGTGAAATAGCCGACTCGAATAATTTTACCGATAATACTTGCGACACTCTGCGTAATAATAATAATAATCCTCCATTTACGGACAATCAGTGCGTACCGACCACTAGTAATGATTTTAATGCTAATGATGAGCAAACAAATTCAATTGTGTCCTCTGTTAATTTAACGACAATTGATGACGCGGCACGTTCTGATACAATGAACGCTGCCCAGTTTGACACGCCTAATTTACAAAATTTACGTAGTGAACAGATAATTGTTTCTAACGAAGGTGAACAATATTCACAAAACACGTCAGATTTATTTGATTCCGAGGTAGTGACTAACAGTGCACATCCGACTGGCAAACCTTTTCAAGAATTACAGAATGACCAAATGGTTACAGAAAACGTGACAAATTCAGATACACCAACACACAGCATAGAAAATAGAGTCGCTAATTTTGGCTTGGATCAAATTATGGCAGTATTGCTACAGTTTAAGAAAGAACATGACAACAATCACAACCAACTTAATGAAAATAATGAAAATCTCAAACAACAACTTAATCAAAACTAGACAACAATTCCAAACAGTTGAATGAAAAACAAGACAGGTCGATCGAACAAATTAATGAGAACTTTAAACAGATTAGTGAACAGATTGCAGCCGTTGCCGCGCAATGTCATGATACTAAAGAACAATTACGTGATGAAATTAAGGCTTGTGCTAGGAACAATAGTGAAGAAATTAGATCTGTGGCACAAGAATTAAGTAATACACATGCAGCCACAACTAAAGTACTTAGAGACGAAATTAGTGCAGTCGCTGAACAATGTTCTGAAAACGCAACACAGTTACGCGACGAGTTTACATTAATGTCAGCAGAACTTTCGCGCACACTGGATGCAAAAGTAGACGCGAAATTTGACCAACAGAACAGCCAAATTGACGAACGCTTTAATCACCACCTAAAAAACAGTGAAACGGGTTACCGTAAATTTATACAGGAACAGAATAAAGTAAAGCGACAAGTCATGGAAACAATTACTGCACAGAGACAGGAAGATAAACGTAAACTGTTTACGAAAGCAAAAACATACGAAGACAACAAGACAACAGTATCAGACGAAATTAATACTATCAAACAGTTAAACACCGAATTGCATGATGAAATCTCCGATCTTAAAGCAAAAACAGACACACACACAATAGACTTTCAGACAGTGACCGACAGACTTGAACAATTAGAACTAATTCAGGATCCCGATGCCATCAAAGCAGACGTTAAAAAGTTGAACAAAACCACACGTAAAATACAAGAACAAATTAATGCTTGCGATATTAAAAACGATGATCAGGTAAAAATACTGACTGAAAAATATGATGAATTGGCCAGTCGTATTGACGTTATCGAAAGTAATAATGACAGCAAATCGGACGATACTTCACCAGTTTCGTTTAATCAAACACCCGAATTCCAAAATTTACAGCAGACAATCAGTGAGATAGGTTCGTCCAATAATACATTACGTAGAAAATTGTCAACGTTACAGCAAGAAGTGACAGAAATGATAAATGTTTCAGCCTTTAACACATCACAGCATACGGCACTTTGCGAACATCTGTCAGACTCACACAGTCAGTATAATTTAGGTAATTTACAGAGAGTACGTGAGTTAGATTCAGAACAATCACAGACAAATAGATTCTCATACAATCCTGAACCTGTTCAGACATACGGAGACGATAACGTTGATTACAAGCAATTTTTATCTGTAAAAAAATCTAAGGTATTTAAAAATGACAGAGCACAGGTACACGTTTTGGACTGGATACAACAATTTGCTTCTGAATTTTCACCGGCATTGCCTGTAACGCAGAAACTGAAATTTATTTGCAGCGCGTAATTGACCTCAGGGGATTCATTACACTTCGATGAATATGTGCCGTAGCGTGCACAGGGCCCCGAGCCGTAGTAGTGCTATTTCATCTTTAGTTTTCTGCACTGCTGCCTTGTCTTCTACTATCCTTTATATCTATCAAAACAGCTCTTCGACTATCGATCTATCTAGTATTAGAAACGTGTAAAGAGAACCTGATACGACAAGTTATATCTGAAAGTGACATTTATCATTATACGCTCCCGAAATGAAAATAAATACCAGCATAACTTTAATAACAGACAAAATTTTAATTATCAATATCGTCAAAATTATCATCAACAGGAACCACATTTTGGTAACAATAGACGCTTTTCACCGCAACAGCATCAAGGCCAGCCGGTTAGCATACCTAACCAACAATGTAATGTACAAGGTCAACCAAGCTTAAATGTTTCGCCGCCTACACATATAGAGTCCGCTCCAACAAATAGTAACGCACAGCAACGAGGAAATCAGTACGTACAGAATACACACTATTTCAGCTCATCTCGCAATGCACCATATAGAAATGACTATTATGACAGACGTAAAATTAATGAGCACAATTTTCAGCGTACGTTTAATAACAGTTGGTCTTATCAGCAGCAAAATCATCCGTAACAACAAATTATCATAAATGAACCAGACACTAGATATCATCCCGAACGTAATACGTCAGGAAGAAATAACAGAACAGTACAAATAGTTGAAATGTCACAGCATCCTCCTGAAAATAATAGCACGTCAGATTTGACTAGATACAGTACAGGTTGCATCTTCCAGCAACGCAAGCAATGCTTTTGACACGCAGAACCTTGTTCACGAAAATGTTATTACTTTTGACGACATCCGATACACACCTTTGCATTAAAAGACAGAATCACAACGTATGTAGACGACATTCTTATTGCAGAAGCTAACTGGTCTGAACACAATCTGATTCTTGAACAACTGTTGCAAACTTGTCGCGCACAAGGACTCACAGTTAATCTTAGTAAATCGCACTTTGGCAAAACTTCTATAAAATTTCTTGGACATGTAATTTCAGAAGAAGGCATTGCGCCTGACCCGGAAAAACTTCAAGCTTTACGTGACATTACTGTTCCTACGACGGAGAAACAACTACGCAGCTTTTTGGGTTTAATTAACTTTTTTCGTAAATTTATTCATTACTCTGCTTTAGACACCCCTAGATTATGTCAATTGACGGGTCAAAACACTATTTGGTCCTGGGATAGGCAAGCACATTCTGAATTTATGAACCTGAAGCATGCTTTGTTGAATGCACCACTTTTATCACATCCATATCTTACTAGAAATTTTTCCATTGCCACCGACAGTTCTAACACCGCTTTAGGCGTACACATTTTTCAGAAAATTGAAGAAGATGGTACTACAGTAATTAAAAACATCGCCTTTGCAAGTCGCATTCTGTCACCTGCTGAACGCAATTATTCTGTTACAGAACTTGAAACATTATGTGTTGTTTGGGCTTTTACGAGATTTCGGCATTTTCTTTATGGAAGGCACACTACCGTTTACACAGATCATAGAGCTATACAGATTTTACATTCCGCTAAATTTACACACGACAGATTAAGCAGATGGAAACTTTATTTACAGGAATTTAATTTTACAATTGTTCACATTCCCGGCACACAAAATATTGTAGCAGACGCACTATCCCGTTCTCTCAGCAACAATCAGCAAGACATCGCAACCAACTTCTGCAAAGCAAATTTCGGCGTCATGTACATTCAACAAGTTGCATTTGAAAATTTCATTTCGACGTCATTACAAGACATAGCACAAGAGCAGAGTAAAGACAACGTATGGAAAGAAATTAAACACCTTTGAAAAGATAGGAATAATGTTACCATTAGAAACCATTACACTGTACGGCATAATATTCTGTTTCGCCGCTCTCACCCTGACAGCAACAGTTGGTTATTATATATTCCTGACGAGCTTGTTAACAAATTAATTTGGTATACTCATTTAAGTTACGCACATTATGGAGCCAGAAAATGTTTTCTAATACTGAGACAGAACTGTTATTTTACCAACATGGAGAAACGTATTCGACGAGTTTTAGCGTCATGTAAAATCTGCCAGAAAGCTAAGTCAGATACGACTTCACATATTCCTCCGTTATATCCCATTGTACCTGTTAAATTGAGACACATGGCTGCTGTAGATATTTTTGGTCCGATTCCCAGAACTAATAGAGGTTTTTGCTACATCTTTCTCGCTGTTGAACTCATTTAAAATTTGTTACCTTCACTCCGTTACGCAAAGCTACTGCTAAAACTGTTTCGAAAGCATTTGTAAAACATTTTCTATTCCTTGTAGGGCATGTATTGAAAGTAATTTCCGACAATGGATCACAATTTCGATCTGCTATAAGGACACGTATGTTACGAGCTAGAAACATTTCTCCAATCTATATATCCAGGTACCATGCTTCTTCGAACCCTTGTGAACGACTAATGAAAGAAATTGGTAAATTGTGTAGAATATACTGCCATAAAAAACATATTGATTGGGACACACACATACTGTCATTCCAGGATGTAATTAATTCCATACCAAATGAATCTACTATGCTATCTCCATCTACTATGCTATCTCCCCCCCCCCCCCATGAACCATGGACCTTACCGTTGGTGGGGAGGTTTGCATGCCACAGCGATACAGATGGCCGTACCGTAGGTGCAACCACAACGGAGGGGTATCTGTTGAGAGGCCAGACAAACATGTGGTTCCTGAAGAGGGGCAGCATCCTTTTCAGTAGTTGCAGGGGCAACGGTCTGGATGATTGACTGATCTGGCCTTATAACATTAACCAAAACGGCCATGCTGTGCTGGTACTGCGAACGGCTGAAAGCAAGGGGAAACTACAGCCGTAATTTTTCCCGAGGACATGCAGCTTTACTGTATGATTAAATGATGATGGCGTCCTCTCGGGTAAAATATTCTGGAGGTAAAATAGTCCCCCATTCGGATCTCCGGGCGGGGACTACTCAAGAGGACGTCGTTATCAGGAGAAAGAAAACTGGCGTTCTACGGATCGGAGTGTGGAATGTCAGATCCCTTAATCGGGCAAGTAGGCTAGAAAATTTAAAAAGGGAAATGGATAGGTTAAAGTTAGAAATAGTGGCAATTAGTGAAGTTCGGTGGCAGGAGGAACAAGACTTTTGGTCAGGTGATTACAGGGTTATAAATACAAAATCAAATAGAGGTAATGCAGGGGTAGATTTAATAATGAATAAAAAAATAGGAGTGTGGGTTAGCTACTACAAACAGCATAGTGAACGCATTATTGTGGCCAAGATAGACACAAAGCTCATGCCTACTACAGTAGTACAAGTTTATATGCCAACTAGCTCTGCAGATGATGAGGAAATTGATAAAATGTATGACGAGATAAAAGAAATTATTCAGGTAGTGAAGGGAGACGAAAATTTAATAGTCATGGGTGACTGGAATTCGTCAGTAGGAAAAGGGAGAGAAGGAAACATAGTAGGTGAATATGGATTGGGGGAAGAAATGAAAGAGGAAGCCGCCTTGTAGAATTTTGCACAGAGCATAACTTAATCATAGCCGACACCTGGTTCAAGAATCATAAAAGAAGGTTGTATACCTGGAAGAATCCAGGAGATACTAAAAGGTATCAGATAGATTACATAATGGTAAGACAGAGATTTAGGAACCAGGTTTTAAATTGTAAGACATTTCCAGGGGCAGATGTGGATTCTGACCACAATCTATTGGTTATGAACTGCAGATTGAAACTGAAGAAACTGAAAAAAGGTGGGAACTTAATGAGTTGGGACCTGGATAAACTGAAAGAACCAGAGGTTGTAGAGAGTTTCAGGGAGAGCGTAAGGGAACAATTGACAGGAATGGGGGACAGAAATACAGTAGAAGAATAATGGGTAACTCTGAGGGATGAAGTAGTGAAGGCAGCAGACGATCAAGTAGGTAAAAAGACGAGGGCTAATAGAAATCCTTGGGTAACAGAAGAAATATTGAATTTGATTGATGAAAGGAGAAAATATAAAAATGCAGTGAATGAAGCAGGCAAAGAGAAACACAAACGTCTCAAAAATGAGATCGACAGGAAGTGCAAAATGGTTAAGCAGGGATGGCTAGAGGACAAATGTAAGGATGTAGAGGCTTGTCTCACTAGGGGTAAGATAGATACTGCCTACAGGGAAATTAAAGAGACCTTTGGAGAGAAGAGAACCACTTGTATGAATATCAAGAGCTCAGATGGCAACCCAGTTCTAAGCAAAGAAGGGTAGGCAGAAAGGTGGAAGGAGTATATAGAGGGTTTATACAAGGGCGATGTACTTAAGGACAATATTATGGAAATGGAAGAGGATGTAGATGAAGATGAAATGGGAGATATGATACTGCGTGAAGAGTTTGACAGAGCACTGAAAGACCTGAGTCGAAACAAGGCCCCAGGAGTAGACAACATTCCATTACAACTACTGGTGACCTTGGGAGAGCCAGTCATGACAAAACTCTACCATCTGGTGAGCAAGATGTATGAGACAGGCGAAATACCCTCAGACTTCAAGAAGAATATAGTAATTCCAATCCCAAAGAAAGCAGGTGTTGACAGATGTGAAAATTACCGAACTATCAGATTAATAAGTCACAGCTGCAAAATACTAACGCAAATTCTTTACAGACGAATGGAAAAACTGTTAGAAGCGGACCTCGGGGAAGATCAGTTTGGATTCCGTAGAAATGTTGGAACACGTGAGGCAATACTAACCTTACGACTTATCTTAGAAGAAAGATTAAGAAAAGGCAAACCTACGTTTCTAGCATTTGTAGACTTAGAGAAAGCATTTGACAATGTTGTCTGGAATACTCTCTTTCAAATTCTAAAGGTGGCAGGGGTAAAATACAGGGAGCGAAAGGCTATTTACAATTTGTACAGAAACCAGATGGCAGTTATAAGAGTCGAGGGGCATGAAAGGGAAGCAGTGGTTGGGAAAGGAGTGAGATAGGGTTGTAGCCTCTCCCCGATGTTATTCAATCTGTATATTGAGCAAGCAGTAAAGGAAACAAAAGAAAAATAGGTATTAAAATTCATGGAGAAGAAATGAAAACTTTGAGGTTCGCCGATGACATTGTAATTCTGTCAGAGACAGCAAAGGACTTGAAAGAACAGTTGAACGGAATGGACAGTGTCTTGAAAGGAGGATATAAGATGAAAATCAACTAAAGCAAAACGAGGATTATGGAATGTAGTCAAATTAAATCGGGTGATGCTGAGGGAATTAGATTAGGAAATGAGACACTTAAAGTAGTAAAGGAGTTTTGCTATTTAGGGAGTAAAATAACTGATGATGGTCGAAGTAGAGAGGATATGAAATGTAGACTGGCAATGGCAAGGAAATCGTTTCTGAAGAAGAGAAATTTGTTAACATCGAGTAAAGATTTAAGTGTCAGGAAGTCGTTTCTGAAAGTATTTGTATGGAGTGTAGCCATGTATGGAAGTGAAACATGGACGATAACTAGTTTGGACAAGAAGAGAATAGAAGCTTTCGAAATGTGGTGCTACAGAAGAATGCTGAAGATAAGGTGGGTAGATCACGTAACTAATGAGGAGGTATTGAATAGGATTGGGGAGAAGAGAAGTTTGTGGCACAACTTGACTTGAAGAAGGGATCGGTTGGTAGGACATGTTTTGAGGCACCAAGGGATCACCAATTTAGTATTGGAGGCCAGCGTGAAGGGTAAAAATCGTAGAGGGAGACCAAGAGATGAATACACTAAGCTGATTCAGAAGGATGTAGGTTGCAGTAGGTACTGGGAGATGAAGAAGCTTGCGCAGGATAGAGTAGCATGGAGAGCTGCATCAAACCAGTCTCAGGACTGAAGACCACAACAACAACAACAACATGCTATCTCCGTCTGTTACACTGAAAAATGTTGAACCACCTAACAACATTAAAGAAGTAGTAACCTTTCCTACATCTCGTCGACTACGACACCATGAAATAATCGACATTGCGCTGAACAACATCAAACGTGCCGCAGAGCGCCGGAGAAGACAGTAAAAACAGGTTGCACACGCCGTGACTTTCACAATGGACAGAAGATATTAGTACACACACATTATTTATCCAACAGAGGAAAGAATAGGCGTAGTAAATTTGAGCTTCTATACGCAGGTCCATATCGAATTCGCAGCATTCCTCACCCCAATGTAGTACACGTCGAAACTTTGAGTACCAGAAAAAGTAAAGGCAATCACCATGTCTCAAATATTAAACCCTTTATTAAATGAATATACTTTATGATTTATCACACTGTAATGCCATTTCCTGATTTTTATATGACCAATGATGCAATTATATTTATATGACTACTTACTGATGATTATCGTATTTTTTCTTGGCAAGTGCCCGGCAAGGTAAGGTTAGCAGGACGCTTTTCTTGTCGTTACACATCAGACAGTGCACATTTTTTCAGATAAACTTACATATTTTATGACTACTTATGCAATTATATTTATATGACTACTTACTTATGATTATCGTATTTTTTCTTGGCAAGTGCCCGGAAAGGTAAGGTTAGCAGGTCGCTTTTCTTGCCGTTACACATCAGACCGTGCACATTTTTCCAGATAAGCTTACATATTTTACGAGCAAATATGCAATTCTATCTAGTGACATATTAATTTTATCAAATTCTTTCTCCATTAAAGTCTTCAGCTCTCGCCTCTATCAACTACACATCATACAAGCTGAACAAAGAAAGGCATTTCTTGTCGTTACACATCAGACCGTGCACATTTTCCATTCTTCATGTATGTATGATTGTTTTCCTGTTTTGTTTGTATGCACTATGAAATCTTTAAGATATAACAAACACCAGTTGACTTTGACATTTTGCCTTATGATATCTCAACATCGTGACTATTTTACTTTTTTTTTTTTTTTTTTTTGCTGCTACATTGTGATACTCTGTGTACATTTTTTGCACCTCCACACTGTCTATGTTTTTGACATATTACGTTTTCTGTCATGCTATTCTGTATGCTCAATTATATCACTAGAAACCAGTTTTTATTTAATGGGTATATGATTTAAATGCAAGACATTAATCATTGTTCATCATTTTCAGAAAGCAATAACGTGTAAAAGAAATAAATTAAACAAACCACAGTGGATTACTATGAAATGGGAATTTCACCTTCAGAATGTACGAAAGAAGATGCAATACCTCGTCACGAAGAGTAAATGGATCAGAATTAACAAGCATTAACAAGAATATACTATACACATCGTATGATAGCGGTCTTAACTAATTTTTTCTTTCAGAACACGAGGCCATTGATGCAGGCTGTCAGACAGAACTACACATCTTAGTTTTAGTGATGAAATATGCTAGAAATAAGGAACTCTATACTATGAATAGTTGTATGAAGTAAATGGTAATATGAATAATGAAGTGTCTTTTCGCAGATGATAATGAATGGTGATGAATAGTGATGAAGAATATGGTAATATGAATAATGAAGTTTATCTTTACAGGTGACGATAATAGTGGAGTTATGGTGATATGAATAATGAAGTTTTTGTTTACAGGTGTTGATAGTGATAAACTTTATATGGCCACTAACCGCACCACTTTTTAGTTTTTCTTTGCAGATGAGGATAATGATGAAGTTTATATATTTACTGTTAGTTAAGAAATGCTATGTAGTTATTTAAGTATTTTTTGCAGTTCGTTTTGACAGTATGTCTTATGTCACATGGTATGATGACTTGAAACGTCTCCTTTTGAACAATTTATATATGACTGTGCTTAACCTGACACACAATATTTTGTTAGCGCAACGCAATCTGACTTTCAAAATTCCCTACAAAAGAATGGCCCTGACTAGCATTAAACTATACCTTTCACAAATCACTTACCTCACAAAATCTTCGCTGCTCAAGCTACTGCAATACAGCAAGCGCCACTACTGCCAGCTAAATAAAAGATTCAAACTACTGAAGGCACTAACTACTGATAGGGATAGTTAGCAAATGAAAGATATTAATAGAGAACAAACAATGTATTTACCTTGATATCATCATATATAAATATACCAGTTCATGAAAAATTACAAAACTCCGCCATCTCTCTCCCCACATCCACCACTGCTGGCGGCTCACCTCCAACTGCGCAACGCTACGCGCTGTTCACAGCCAGCTGCCTAACACTACAATGGCGAGTATTACAACAATGCAAAGCAGCCACAGACTGCACACAGCACAGCCAGTGATTTTCATATTGAGCGCTACGTAACATTGCCAATAAGAAAACATAAACAGCCTACTTACATAGAGAAAACATGAACAGCCTACTTACATAGCCCCCATGCTCCCCACAAAAATTTTACAAATTTTTTTTGGGCAGTGGCCAATAACGATTTGAAAAAATTTTTCATAATTACAATAACAAAGATATCAAATGCACACACTTATTTATACAATGCTGGTCAAAAGCTAAAATTTTTGTCACAGTCCATAAAGACAGTCCAGATTGTTCATCACTGTAAAATTTCAGTGTTTTTCTCAAAGTCTGAGCAGTAAAAGAAAATGCACACGGAAGTAGTGGATTTCCATGGAGTCTTGAAGAAGCAGTGTTGTCCTTCCAACGGAAAGACAGTGCTGACTCTTGACATGCTGACAGGTAATGGGCCACAATATAGCAAACCCACAGCAGAGTCATTCGACGTTTTGAAGAACATTGGAGGTAGGTCATCACAGAGCAGACCCACCGTAGTCCTGGTAGAGATTACGATACTGGTGGGCCACCAGAGGTGCAGACCCACTGCAGTCCTTGTAGAAATAATGGTATTGATGGATCATCAAAGATGTAGACCCACTGTAGTCCTTGAAGAGATGGCCAGCAGCCATCTGTTGTGACTGTGCAGGTGCACAATCACCACTGAAGAGTCTTGCGGATAATGTAGCAAGTCCATAAACCACCACTTGTGCACTCACAAAGTTTCTGGAATTGTCCTTAGAACCAGCAATGCTGTTATCCAGTCCCTTGCTGAATTATTAATACACTTGCAAACACTGACAGTCCCTACTTCTCACATATTGTCCATATACTATGACCAACAGAAACGTGCGCAGTGAAATGTAACTTACAAGTTAATAATATCATGAACTGGTGACAATTACAATTTTATAACATAAGAATACAATTACAAAGGTACAAAATACATCATTAAAGAACATAATAATACAGATAACATTTGTAGTACAGGCTTTACAAAAGAATCGAACTAACATATACATCAGTGGAATTATGACATGAGTACATACATAAAAGATCACAATAACTTTTGAAACATCAACTTTACACATGAGCATTAAACAGAATAAATAATGTGTAAGCATATTTATAAGGTAAATAACATATTATTAATGCCAATTATATTTGAGGATAACAGTATTCCTCATCATAGTGAATGTAGCTTAATATTAAAAGAAGAAAAAAATTCTATGAAACTACACAGAGACAGGAAGAAAACAAATACACAAGGGTACACAAACATATAGTGGGATAACACAAATAGGAAAGGACAGGGTTCGTTTTCAGTGTAGCATTTGGTACTGCAGTCCAACCCAAAACTTCATATATCTTTCCTCTTATTTCATCCTTTGTTTCCACCAAAAAAATTCTATCTAAGCATGCTTTCTGTATTTGTATGTTCACACATTTCTTACCTCAACATTTATTTCCAAGAAAATCCTACCTAAACCTGTTTTCTGTACCCTTTTTATTTGTATAACTTTTCAATGCATTTCTTCCAATTCATCGCAACTCATTCTCTTCTATAGTCTACCCCCTCTTAATCTAACTTAAATCTACTGAGCTCAGATGCTAAACTAAGGGACGAGGCAATGCAGCAGCACAAAATAAGTAACACAAACAGCAATGACCAAAAAATTGGAAAATTGCAAAGCAAGCTACAGTAAATCTAAATTAACAGATAAAATGCAAAATTACAACTAATATGAGCCAATGAGCAGCAACAAAAAAAAATCAGTTGTAAAACTGGCTTAACAGAGTAATGTAATGTGAAATTTAGTAGCACTATGCCTGGCAAACAGCAACAGCAAATGCAATAACTTATATCTAAACATGACATAGCTCAAGCAGAAAAAATAATACAGTAAAAACAACAATGCAGATAAGGGAAATGTATATTCACATCTTAATATCTATGTAATTAAAGTGGTGCACCACAACAACTTATTGTAAAAGAAATATTACCATGTACTTGAAAAGAATATTATGTATGCAGTTACTAGTTCCTTCTTATTGTTCTTTCCTTTCCAAGTGCTCCTTTTTTAAAGAATGTGGATCATAAAATAATTATTTAATAGATCTGTTGACAGAAAGTGTTCACATTAGCAAATGCATTTTATTTTATAAAAGCAATGCTGCAACACAGCTGGAAACCAGATGTCAAATGAAATAAGCAACTATGAAAAGCAAAGCATAAAAATATCATTCAGTAGTCATGTGACTTTTCGTAAGTTAGTAGAAATTCTCTCAACTCTCATAGAAAGACGCTTGTCATAATCAGGTGTGCAGATGTAAAAATATTTCTTGTCATTTTATTAGGCATTTCAGTAAATATCGTAAATTAAGAGCTAGTGTAATCATATGTTTTCAAGTTCGACCGTGTCGTTTTTGCGATGCTTTCTCTAAAGGAATGACAATGGCCAGGATAATGGCCTTCCCTTTCTCTTTTTTTTTTTCCTGTGCTCTGAAAGGCACGCGCTAATGACTTTTTCTCCAGGCGTCTGACACAGCTGGGTGCCCGCGACGCATTACGTGCAGGTGGTCACTTAACTCGTACGGAAATATTTACGACAGCAATTTTCGCTAAAGTGACAGTCTCACATAAAAATACTTCACAGGTCAAGAATTAGCGTTGCAAATCTGTAGAAACAAAATCCTATGAATATAACAGTGTCCAAAAAATGTTCAGGGGCATTGTGATACATTCACACATGATTCACACATGTCATAACTCTTAAAGTACGATTCTTGGTTTCCAACATCCTTTTTCACAAGTCAAGAGTCCCTACCCACTACTCATTATTCCTTACCTCATTATACATATACATATTCGTCGACACTTCTTCAATATTTCATCGTGAGAAATACGTAGCATAATAAACATTCCTCAACAACATAATACCCATCGTCGTCATAAAAATAACATCATAACACTTCAGTCAAATCTCAAAATCGTCGTAACTTCCTCCAATAATTTCTAAGCCTAAAATAATTCTCTGCTCATGTCAAAAGTGTCAGCTGCCTCAAACGTACTTTAAAAATCATGATCTCATACCAAATACATCATTCAAAGCTCTCATAGTATCACAATGATTCCGAGAAAATATGAACAGTTTACAAAGTACAGACAAAGTACAGTTTCATAAGTGTGAAGTTATCCAACTGTGTAATTACGTAAACATCTGTCACTGATATAGTAAAATAAATGTTTGTCTCTCTCAGTTAAATGATCAGATAGCTGCGTAATTTGTGTGTTAGAGAAATATGGTACCGATGTGTAAAGTTGTATAAGCAAATACCATATTAGCTAGGGTTCCTTGTGGTTGCCACACACATGGTACACAAAGTAAGCGTGTACCCCCCTGAGGATTAATGTAATTATACCCTCAGGTGTTACAGATTACACCAATGGAATGAAATATATCACGGAAAACTTTCTTTGTAATTCAAAAATCTTTAAAAATAAATGTTTTAAGTATAAAATTGATCACTGAAATGCGTGTCCTGTAGCGCTAAATGTGCATCTTGTTGTAAGATAATCTCTGTGGAAGTGTCGTAGTTATTTTCCTCCGAAAGCTAAGTTCTGCAGAAGCCAATGTACTTACCTCATGATAAATAAAAGTGAAATGCTTTGCGTATAGATATCGTAGTTATTATACTTATTGGCGTGATGAAGAAAGCACTGTACAGTAACGTAATGTTGTGCCACGAAAAAGGCTGTCTCATTGTTGCTATACCACAAAAGTTACTACTAAAACATGTTTTTCTTTCCAGAAGAATTCAGAAAACTGTGCAGATATAAAACAGAAACACCGCAAAAGCAACATTGTAAATTGTCACTCATTAGTAGCGTCGTGATAAAAATCGTGTAGTTGTCACATAAATTAACCACTGTGTCGTCTGGTATCTCACAGAAAATACTTTAAACCCAGAATGTATTTTCAAGTAAACCAAAATGTTGCATTAAAATCTCATTAGCAGTACTGGTAAATGTTCTAATCGTGCAACTAACAAGCAAGAATGTACACACATAATTACACTGTGTCGTCTGTTCGCAATAACAATGCATTCGTAATTTCTGTTTAAATAATTTCTCTTGGTTCTTGGCTGGATATTTAACTTCAAACATTGTTGCATGGTAACAGTTTCTAAAGCATACTAGTAACGTGAAGTGAAAAGTTATATGGCAAAGACAAAGTTAAAAAGCAGATTATCTCTCAGTAAGCGGTTTTACATGTGAAGTGTGGTGCAATCCTTTACTCTTCCTAGTACGCAGACTTTCAACTTCAAAGCAATTATCATGTTGTTTACATCGGTAAAGAATGCTAAATCTTTTCTCAAGGCTAGCGTCTTTGTTATTTTTCCCTGAGCCAGCGGCCGCACGCAGCTGCCTGCTGTGCTAGTCATTGTCTGTCTCTTTGTTGGCGCGCGCCGTTATTGGGATTTGGAGACCCAACTTCTACAAATTCACCGTGACGAGAGGGCCCAGCTCTGTTAGAATCCCGCCAGTTCTGATGGAATTCACGTCTGTCGTTTTGTCGGTAGTTTACATAGTTTCTTGTTTGTCGGTCATGTGGTGGAGAATTTCTCCCTGAATCGTAACTCTGCGCCGAACTGTTGCGTCTGAAGTTATTCTGCCTCCCCTGATAATACTTGTTTTGATTCCCATATTGTCTGTTTCTCTGATTGTCTCTGTCATATTCATTACTACGGAAATGCGATCTTTCTCTGTAACTATTATTACTCTGCCAACGGTTGTCGTACGGGTGGTGTCTATTTTGGTCACGATTTGCGTTGTAAGAATAGCCTTGTCGCGTCCAGTTATTATTTCTTTCATCGCGGAATTGCGACTGATGTGATCTGTAATTCTTGTGTTCCTGCGTTCCGCGATTGTCACTGTCACTTTCCAGTTCTTGTAACAGTCCCTGAAAGGCTTCAATGTCGTCTTTGCAACGTCCTACTAAAATAATATGCCGTAAATGTTCAGGCAATTTGAGTAAGCAAATGCGGATGAGTTCTGAGGGGCTGTATGGGTTTGACAGGTACTGATTCTTGTGCAACATGTCTTCAAAATATTTCACAAGACTGGAAAATTCAGATTGTTCGAAATGTTTCATCATTATGATGCCATGTTTTACGCGGTCTTGTGTGGCTTGAGACCAATATGCTGAGAGGAAGGCATGGTAAAATTCTCCTTCACTGTGGCAATCGTGAATGACCGATCGCATTCTTACAGCTGGTTCATTCTCTAAGTAGCCACACATAAATTCTAATCTGTGCTCCAATGACCAGTTGGGAGGAAAACAATGAGAGAATTGATGGAGCCATGCTTGTGGATGAATGTCGTTGCCAGAATTCTTAAATGTTTTGAATTTACGTGTAGTAATGAACAGCTTATAGTCAAAATCATCATGTCGGCGAGTCGCATATCGGTCATTGTTAGGTCGTGTCGGCCGTTCCATCTCGAAATTCGGTGCACATTGCCAGTTTCTTTCATAACTTCCGAAATGCCCTGTGTTATTATTTTGCGGCTTGTCCGTGTTTCTAAGTCCCTCTTCCCAAGTTGGGGCACGAGTATCCTCTGAAATACGTAATTCTTGTATTAACTGTGTCAGCTGATCTTGTACTTCCCGGATTTCTCTTTGGTGTTGCGTATTAATCTGATTCTGATTTTGTTTGAATTTCCTAATTTGTTCGCACTCTTCAGTGTCAGTGAAGGCTACAGGTCTTGTGTCATTCAGATCATCATCTACCTTTGTAGATAAGTTAGTGACCTGATCCGAAAGTTCGGCTACTTTCTCCGATAGTGAACACATTTCCTCAGTGTGTTTTTCTGAACCAAGTTTCAGAGTATCTACTGTGTCCTTTAAGTTTTCCTGAGTTTTTGCAAGTTGCGTAACCGAATCGGTAGATGCAACTGAGTCAATTTTAGCCCACAAGGTCTCATGATTTTCATGAACAATGGCTTGCAGTTCTTTTATGGCTGCTTCGTGATTCTGTAATGCATTTTCATGCCACGAAAAAATAGGTTGAAAATGCTCACAAATTTGTGTTTTTACGTCATTACAGACTTTTTGACATTTCGATTCAATGTTATGTAACTCAGTGGTTAAATCTTCACGTGTTTGTTCAAGTGTAGTGTCTAACTTTTGAAGATTTTGTTCCATTGTGTCTAACTTTTTAAGATTTTGTTCCACTGTGTCTAACTTTTGAAGTTTTTGCTGTGTCTGTCCCATTTGTTGAATTAATTGTAATAACAATGCATTGGTGTCTGAAACATGTTCCTCAGTGCTTTTCGGCAGTGAATTTACACCGGAAACATTCACATTTTGACAAGCAGAAAATGTGTCTTGACTTATTTGAGAAAACGGTGAGGATCCAAAACCTGAATCTACAGTATTTGCGAGATCGTGTCGTGTCATTTCGGCTTCCTGAGGCGAGCTATTGCCGACCGGTCGATCGATAATACTTCTCTCTTCACTAATTGTTTCACTGTCCACGCCATTGTTTGACGCCCGCTCCATTTCCCTGTGCACAGTTACCAAATTACTACTTTGAACATTAGTAAATTCATTACTCGGCGGCGCTGATAAGCTACGCTCGTCATCACTATTATTTCTCAGTTTAGTTTGGAGCCTAGTGTTACGTTTTTCACACGCCATTATTGTCACAGTATTTCACACGACAACACAGAAAAACACAATTTGAAGATCAAAAATAAAAGAACACATTAACATAGCACTGAAAATAATATCTAGTTAATTGCAATCGCAGCTGCGAAATACTTGGTGCAAATCTACATGCATGCCACAACTGTTTTACTATACAACAATGAAAGACTGCAACTACAAAGGAAATTCTCTCTACAATTACGCGCTAGCAATAAACAAAAGCTACACTAAATACACAAACTACAAGAAAAAATCAGAAGATTCCAGTGAGGTATCCTAGGCTAAGGGTCGACATATGAAACGTCCCCTTTTGAACAATTTATATATGACTGTGCTTAACCTGACACACAATATTTTGTTAGCGCAACGCAATCTGACTTTCAAAATTCCCTACAAAAGAATGGCCCTGACTAGCATTAAACTATACCTTTCACAAATCACTTACCTCACAAAATCTTCGCTGCTCAAGCTACTGCAATACAGCAAGCGCCACTACTGCCAGCTAAATAAAAGATTCAAACTACTGAAGGCACTAACTACTGATAGGGATAGTTAGCAAATGAAAGATATTAATAGAGAACAAACAATGTATTTACCTTGATATCATCATATATAAATATACCAGTTCATGAAAAATTACAAAACTCCGCCATCTCCCTCCCCACATCCACCACTGCTGGCGGCTCACCTCCAACTGCGCAACGCTACGCGCTGTTCACAGCCAGCTGCCTAACACTACAATGGCGAGTATTACAACAATGCAAAGCAGCCACAGACTGCACACAGCACAGCCAGTGATTTTCATATTGAGCGCTACGTAACATTGCCAATAAGAAAACATAAACAGCCTACTTACATAGAGAAAACATGAACAGCCTACTTACAGACTGAAGGTTTTGGAAAGGACAGCTAGAGAACATATATATTTAATACACATTTCATTACCTGCTAATTTGAAGTTCATTACTTTTCAGCATAATATGCGTTTCTTCTTTCAGGTTAATAGTCCATTTTGTATTTTTTTCCAGGAGAAGTTATTCGTGAAATTAATGTGCTATAAGCAGTTGGTCATTAAACCTGTTCTAGTTCTTGCATTTTTTTTTTTACCCATTTGTGTGTGTTATTCATGAATGTGATCACATATACTCTATTTGTTTCATCACCTTGCTACAGCTGACTCATGACGAATGACGTTACCTATCCTCATTTTCAGCAATAAGTCAAGAGTAAATATTGTTATGCCCCAGCAATTAATTATAATTCTACAAAAAAAACATTTTCTTCTATTTCTGATAAAAAATATTGTGATCTTAGTTGTATTTTGAGTGCTGAATTGAAAACTGTTTTTGGTTTTTTTCTGTCAGGGATAGTTTATGAGTAATCGTAATTTTATTTCTCTTTTCAGTTTCTGATATAGTGCAGCAAACGTGAGGTGAAATTCGACAAACAAATGCACATCTTTATGATGTTATAAGTTCATCACATTAATGGAGCGTGGGATCTAACATATAACACAGTAACCTTTGTCTATACACTTTGAAGCATTTATTTGACATGAGAAATTACAGAAAATTGTCAAACAATGAGCCACTGCCTTGTAATGCACATCACTTTTTTCTCTTGTATTGTGAATCTTTCTTCTCTCGAAAGATATTCCAGCAATAATCTGCTAACATAGAAGGTACCCACTTCCCTTCATAGGGCCTTTCTATGGTAGAAATGTCTTTATGGAATCTTTCCCCATGTTCATCCGATACGTCACTACAACTCTCTGTGAAGTAGTCCAGATGAGAGTCCATCATGTGTACCTTCAAAGACATATTGCACCCCAAATCCCGATATGCTTTGATCATATCCTTCACCATTGCTTTGTAGTTAGTAGCTCTTCTTCTTCCGAGGAAGTTTTCCGACACCATCTTGAAACAGTCCCATGCGGTTTTTTCTTTATCAGTTAAACATGCTTCAAAATTTGCATCTTTCTGCAGCTCCCTGATTTGTGGCCCCACAAATACACCTTCCTTTATTTTTGCAGCTGAAAGACGGGGGAATTTGGTAGCTAGATATGCAAACCAACAGCCTGTTGGATCCATGGCCTTCACGAATTGTTTCATCAGGCCAAGTTTGATGTGAAGCGGTGGAAGTAGTATATATTCAGGAGCTACCAGACTTTCACGTTGTAAATTCTTTTCGCCAACTTTCCATCTTCGCCTAGGCCATTTCTTTTTCACGTAGTGAGAATTTCGGTCTCGACTATCCCACTCGCAAAGGAAACAGGCATACTTTGTGTAGCCTTGTTGCATTCCCAGTACCATAGCAATTACCTTGAAATCTGCACATATTTTCCATTTGTGTTCATTGTATTTTAATGAATTTAGCATCCTTTGTACGAATTCGTAATTTTCTTTTGTCAAACTAGCATAAGCTACTGGAACAGAGGGTATTTTATTTCCGGTATGGAGCAAAATACCCTTCAGACTTGTTTTCGATGCATCTATGAAAAGTCTCCACTCCTGTGAAATGTAAGTGAAGTTCAGCACTTTCATAAGGCCAGCAACGTCATTGCAAAATGTCAGTGCTTCGTCAGTTGAAAAATAAGAAATAAAGGCATGTTCTCTGTGCCTGAACACACTGATTTTAGTACTTTGGTGCAGTAGATTATACTCTTGTAGTCTTGAACCAAGCAGTTGCGCCACTTGTTTACTTAGTCGTAGATCACGTACTAAATCATTTAAATCTGCCTATGTTAACAAATGTGGCGATGACTCACTTGTGCAGTGATATAAAGAATCATCATCTGTGATTTCTTCAGTACTACTTACTTCACTGTCACTCGGAATTTGACCTCGAGCTCTTGAAGGTACTGGAAGATTGTCGGAATGCTGCACTGGCATTCTCGCTGAAGGCAGATCTGGGTAAACAATGCGCTTCTTTGACTTTTTGTTTGTAAAACCCTGAATTTTTGTTAGACAGAAATAACAATCGTAAAACCCCGAATTTTTGTTAGACAGAAATAACAATCAGTAACATGGTCCTTAGGCTCCCTCCACACCACGGGAACAGCAAACAACGCCACATTCTCTTTACCTTTCCACCACTGAATTAGTTTGCAGTAACATGTAGCACAACAGAAATGTGGTGCCCATTCTTTATCTTGGTGTCCTACCTCTACTCCAAACTAATGTTTGTATGCTTTCTTTATGACTGAAGAAATTTTCTTCCTATTTCTGGCAAAAGTGAACTTCCCACAGATGTAGCAGACGTTGTCCGGCTTATATCGACATCCACGACGACGTGGCATTTCTGCAAATTTAAAAATACCACTTTGCTGATACACCTGTATTAAATTAATAGTAGGGAACTAGAGGAACGCTGATGTGTAAAAACAAGCAGTCGTTTTACCTTCAGCACCAGGCTCAATCAGTTTACACACAGGAACAAAAAAAATTCAACCGTGCTCGGAAATATGACAGACAGTTACTTGGCAGCCAAAACACCCACTCGTTAAGACTGACACAAATTGCGGCCAACACCACTGTTGTAAACTCGATGCACCTGCCCCTAGGAGGCGTGAAGCTTTACTGCCGAGGCAGCGACCGGCTGTCACCGTTCGAGTTAATGAGATGTTTAAGGTGGTCTTAATGACATAGGTGTGGCGGGGGATAACCTAATGATGTCTGATTCTTCCCACCTGCTGTTGCACAAGAAATTATCACGTTCTATCACTACTGGATGCGGCAACATACCCGTATTTCTTTATAACGTCTCTGTGTTTGCCATGAATTGTGAATATACATATATATACATATTACATAAAAAGTATCCCTGACAACGATATTTTGTTTACATATTTGAATTTCCTACGGTAAAATGGTCTATAAGGACATACTTTAATATCAGAAATAGAACCCATTTCGAACAGTGAATTATCGGTCCCAACGCAATCCATTGCTAGTATAAAAAAAAAATGTATTAACAGTCCCAAATAGTGCTACCAGTTTAAGCGAGTTCTGAGTAATACTGAATGATGTTTTTCTAATCACAGACCTTGAGTAACAGTTAGTGTGTTACATTTTAAATATGTTATATGTCACTTGAATGATGAGTTCTGTGTAATAGTGAATGATATTTTGTAATAATGCATACATGCTCTACACTCATTAGCTCCCGTTTGTATGATGACTTCTGATGATTTGTAACTGGCCAATGAGTGCCAATAATTATTTTAAATATGTCATATGTCACTTGAATGATGAAAAATGTTTTGTAATATTTAATACTTGTTATATTTTTAGTAACTGGCCAATGAATGCCACTGTTTCTTATATTTGTATTATGTCACTTACATGCTATATATATGAATACTAGTAGCTTGATGCTACACTCATTAGCTCCTGTTTTGAAGGATGACTTCTGATGGTTTGTAACTGGCCAATGAGTGCCAATGATTACTATAACTAGCAGAATTATGTAAATAGTATGCCATTAATTAACTCTTGTTGAATGATCACTTTTGAATAATGCATAAAATGGTTTGTAACTGGGCAATGAGTGCCAATGTTCACTATAATCAGATGACTTATGAACATTATTCTGTAATACTTCATACATAGTACAGAGATGTTCAGTAACTAGGCGATGAGTGCCATGAATTACTCAGATCAGTTGATAGACTAGTGTAATTCTCAATGATGACTGGCATAAGACTTAATGTCCTTCACCTTCTGACCTAATTACCAGGAATGACTGCAATATCCGTTTGTCCTGTCTATCCTCATGATCATGGAGCACTATATTTGGTTTTTGCACTAATTCTACGTTGGTGTACCTTACAAGAACGTGGTGTTGATACGACAATGTCCACCACCTTGAGCGATGGAGATGTTATTATGGTCCCACTGTTTGGTGTACCTAATGTACTACCAAAACGATAACATTGAATATTAATACGACATTTCAGTGTCTTGGCTACACTTATTATTGCTTCAGGGAAGAGAACTTCAGATTGTCTCACTTGGTGTTGTGCTTCTTTAGAAAGATATGGACTTTCATTGCAGCTACGTGCAACCTACTGTGCTACAACCATGATGCAATCCTTCCCTTTCCTATCCTAGTTCTTGTAAACTGGTTAAAAAAATACTGCAGTGCGTGTGCACTTTATGTCATTTGTTAATATTTTTTTACTCATTGCGTATACATTTTGTCATTGCTTGATATGTTCTGTACTCAGTGCATGTGCACCATATTTTATTTCATGTTCTGCACTTATATATGTATATATTCTGTGACTGTAAACTTAGTTAATTAAGAAAAATTTGTTGCTCATGGCAAGTCCAATTGACTCACCATCGCTGTAATTTTTGCCCCCCCCCCCCCCCCCCCCAGTGGAGAATCGCTGACCAGAGAGCAGTATTGGCTGCAGTACGAACTGTGTAACTGCAGTAGTTAGTTGTTGCTAGTCGCTAGTCTGAGGTTGTCGGCGCTTGTCTGCAGTCTGCTCTGGTCGGGAATCTGGAGACGGAGTATTGCTCTATAAGGTAAAGAAGCAGAGTCGCGCATATCTAGTAATGTATCTGAACTGTCATCCTAATGTTTTAAAAATATCCTAATAATAATTTTGGTAATATAAACTAATTTAAAAAAAAGCATTCATTTAAAAAAAATCAGTTGCTTCCTTTCACAAATCACAAATGTATAGGCCAGCATTGCACGGAGCTGTGCCGAAAAAACTTTTAGGTAAGAGCAGATATATTCGCGGTTTTTATTGAGGTAAGAATTTTTGCTTTTTATTCAGAATGATCTTACAGGGCCACGACGCAGCACTGCTGTAGTCCAGATTTTACCAGGTTACTGAATTTATTTTTTATTACGAGGTTTAAGAATTTTTCTGTTTCGAGCTTACATTAAATGGGAAACAAATTTTGTGTGGAGGTTATATGTGAATGAATTTCTGTAGAGAGGTTACACTAAATGAGAATCACAATCATTATTCATAAATATTTCGTGTGGGGAGGTTACAACAACTTAATTTGAAATACCAAGACGCAATGTTCATAATTAAATCAATCCCTCTGAAATTTACCCAGTCTCGTGAGCACCAAGTTCTATGGCCCTATACAATAACTGACAAAATTCCCTGTGCAAATAAACAATGAAATAAATTTTCCATAGCTCTAGAGTTGCAAAGGATGTAATCTTGGTATTCTGTTCTCTCCACAGTAGGCATAGAAAATATTCAATCTTGGCACTGCGAAGTGCAATGTCAGCCGTTAAATAGCTTCATACAAATAACATCAGTAGATTGGCTGATGCATGAATAATCTGGCAAATGTTCAGTGAAAATACTAGATACAGGTTCAGCGTTGTGCAATGCTGCCCACATTGAAACTGTTACAAACATTAATACTTTTCTGATTATGGCAAATTAATATTTTTCTGATTCTGATTGAAAAATGGTTTCTTTTAGAAAACATTCATTGGATTTAAATAAACACGACATGGAAGAGGATGAAGCACTGAGAAGCGGATATGCCAAATCTGAATGCTTCAGTTTGAAAATTGTTTTCAAAATAAAATTTCACCTTCGCGAAATCTGATATGGAACATTTTACATTAACTTCAGAATCATTGAACTTCTCAACTGTTGTATAATTCTGACTTACTGTCACAATTAGAAACACTTGTACTGTTACATGAGAAGAAGTCTGACCTTGTTTGATAAAACAGATTCCAAAATTTAACTTGTCTGTATCAGGATTACAAAACACACAAAATATTACAAATCGGATATACCTAATCAAACTATACATTAAATCTGATGGAAAATACCTGGTTCCTACATTCAAGGGTCAGTACTGTAAAATTGAGCGGAATCCACATTTCGCATTGCTGCATACTTAAAACGTACAAAATTTCAGTGCCTTTGCAAATTTGTTCAAGTTGCTTTCCCTTTGATTTATCTAATTGCCATGGACAATGGTCAATATCTGTTAACGATCAGTATCACATCAATTCTTGATAATCTTGTAGCCTTACAAATTAATAATACACACTTTAGACTTTTATATAAATAACTGCGACCTAATATTTACTGGCTCTGTGTGAGCACAAACAATATCATTCATCACTTCATTTTATAAAAACTGTATTTTGCTGCGTCCATAGACCAACAACTAAAACTCACAGCTAGTCACTAGCTTTAAGTCTTACATCCTAGCTATAACAGAATGCAACGGCAACTGTTGCTGTGCTCCGCGCGCTCCTACTTAAGAATCGCTTCTGCCACTCAGGCAACTTCTTTGGTCCAGTGGTGTCAAAGATACAATCTCTTCTACATACGACAACCCTTTCACGTCACTTTTCATGAATTATATTACAGAATTGGGCTCCACGTACAAGTGGACCCTCACAACCCTCAGCATTGACGAGCAAAACATGTAATTCGTCTTTCTTACAAAGCAGTACACCGATGACAAACGATTGTTTAGGAATGTTCCTGGTCTAGTGGGAAAGAGTGGATGGAACTTAATGAAATAAAATTTCCTGTTGAAGGAGTTGCTTTTGTTTAAATGTTGTCTACCAAATTCAGAAATCATATTTAATAGTGTAACATACAGAATGACAGTTATTGAACTATATGATATAAAATCGTCATAACTTCTGAAAGGTTTGCGTTAGGACGTTCAAACTGCACGGTTGGGCGGGGCATGAAGGAAATAGTATGAGCATTATGGTTTGGTTTAGCGACAAAGCCCACCTTCATTTGGATGTGTTTGTCAATAAGCAAAAATGGCGCATTTGGGGTACTGAGAATCCGCATTTCGCGATGGAGAAGTCTCTTCACTTCAACGAGTGTCCGTGTGGTGTGCAGTGTCCAGTCACGGAATAATCGGTGCGATAGTGGTTCATGGAAGACAGAGTTGGACACCATCGAAGCAAGAGATTGTCAGATGTCCTGGAGAAGCACTTTGGGGACTGAATTTGGCCCTGAGGTACCCAGAAGCCACTGGCATGAGCCTCGATTGGCCGCCATATTCTCCGGATCAGAAAACATGTGACCCCTTTTTGTGGGGCTATGCTAAAGACGAGTACAGCAATAACCCCAAAACCATTGCTGAGCTGAAAACAGCCATTCAAGAGGTCGTCGACAGCATCGATGTCCCGACACTTTGGCGGGTCATGCAGAATTTCGCCAACTATGGCAGGCAATCTAACATGTCATAACCTAAATCCGAATATCTGTAGTGTCGTTTATAAGCCGAATAAAGTGTGTGCACGCCGAAGTATGTAACTTATTTACGCTTTTTTTCATACAGTTCACTAATTGTCACCCTATATATTCCCGTTAAGTGAGTAAAAAAGTGGGAAGTCGATCTGTTCATGAAATTGTACTTTCCATCTTCAGTACTGGGCGGAACCAAATTTAAATTTGGCGAGGATTTCGACGACGTAACCGCAGCTACAATGTGCTCTCTTAACCGTGTAATAGTCCTCCGTGAAAAGTCGGCGGCGCTCGCTTTGGCTTTTTTTTTTTTTTTTTTTTTTTTTTTTGGCCGGAGAGCCGCAGGGTAGCTGTGTGCCGTTAGTCTGTCCCGAAGCCAAAGCGCTGCGCGTACCTTTGAAGCCACCGGAAAGAGCCCGGTGCAGGATAACGAGCTACCCCTGCATCCTCTACTCCCCGCCCACCCCCCCCCCCCCCCTCCTGCCCCACCAACCTCCTTTTTCCCGCTTCCCCACAGCTTTCCTCGTCCACGAGTTCCCATTTTACTGGGATTGTGGGGAAAACTTGGAAGCGGTGGAGAGCAGACGCCCACGCCGTATGCTGGATGACTCTTGTACACGGCAGATGAGAAGCGTCCAGTATTGTGCAGTGCAGACGTGAGCAGCTTTACGAGACCAAAGACAGACATTGGAGCGGAAGCATAGGTCACGCCAGGCAGGATTGCATAAATGGCTAGGGACATACCGATACTAATGGTTCAAATGGCTGTGAGCACTATGGCACTTAAACTTCTGAGGTCATCAGTCCTATAGAACTTAGAACTACTTAACTAACTAACCTAAGAACATCACACACATCCTTGCCCGAGGCAGGATTCGAACCTGCGACCGTAGCGGTCGCGCGGTTCCAGACTGTAGCGCCTAGAGCCGCTCGGCCACCTCGGCCGGCCATTCCGATACTGCTTTTATGAGTAAGAATAGATCCTTTTGTTTCGATATCCAGTAATAATAATCGTAATCCTAACACCAATAATTTCAGGCAATTTAACAGACAAGGACAGTGGCACAATGGAGACAATTGACAAAGAAACGATAACCAGAAAAATTGGTACCGAAATAGGAACGGTAATGGACACTCATACAACGGCGGATATGGGTTAAGGAATCAAAATGCCAACGGTCAATCGTACTTTGAAAGAGGTCACGATCTTAGAAACAGCAACTGGCGAGACCAGGGCGCGAATAATTACAGAGGAAATTATGGTCGACAGAGACAAGAACAACAGAGCAAAGAGAAACCAGATGTAGAAGTTAGACCACCGAATACTGCAAAACGTAAAGATTGAATTTAAAAATCCGGAAGAGGTTAGGCAAACTAACGTCCACCCTATCTTATACTAACCACTAAATAAAAGTTAAATTAATAGATCAACAGAACAACACATTAATTAAAAGAAAAAGAGACAAAACACACACTAACAATCTCTTGTAGTATCAAGTACACTACAACACAGCACACAAACAATAAAGGATACACAACAACTAAAAGAATGAAGAAGTGGTAGGACATAAGCAGAATAATGAAAAGAAATCATATATATACAATAATTTTTGGGACTATCAGAAAATTTTTGCATTATATAACATCAGAGTTTTTTGTAAATAACAGATATATGTAAAACAAAAATTGTAAATATCTCTACGCATCAGAGGGACATTGCCACCGACATCAATCCCCAGCTCCCGTAACACCTGATGCTTCGAGATAGCGACGGAGAGGGTACAGACATTTTGAGAAAGCACTTCGGGCAATAACAACATCATGAAGACCAACGCCACACTGGAAATGCAGGTTGCAACCAGGTTGGACTTCAGGAAGTCAACGCGCAGCATGGACATTTCATATGTCACGATACTGCTACACAATGGAAGAGCGTGGGGAGAATCATAATACGACGAGACGACAATGAGGGTACAAAAAATTACTAAGATCTACAAACTCATCAAGTAACATTTGGAAAGGCAGTCAGATCCTATATCACTCCTACACTAAAATTCACATGTTCCTAGCCCAAGAAGAACAGAAGAATGCAAGAAAGAAGAGAAGAACAGAAGATGCAAGATGAATAAGGGCAGAAGGCAGAAAGATACCTTTCTCTCCTATCCTACAAAGCAAATTGCTACAAACGTCTTTCCATGAACTTTGAGGCATGGCAACTACTACAACCACAACTCCAAAAATAAACCTTAAATCGTCAAACAAATACAAGGGAACGGCAAACAGGATATTAAGTAGTACCATCCAACACTATTTAGAAATAGATTCAGGAAAATGAACAGTATTCTCCCTACCACATCATCAAATCGCCATACCGAACCAAGTGTGAAGTACCAAGACGTCACAGAACAATATTTGGGTGACGATCGTCGGTAGTCAACTACAATCATCTAACTGCCATACCGTCCCAGGTGTGACAGCAAAGGAGTACCAAGACATCACTGTTTATGCAGTAAACCACAGCCATCATCATCGGTTAAAAGTACCACTCCCGGCATCGCATGCTAGAGTGCTTCTCTCATGATTTGTGACACCCATACAAATGAGTCGACGCCTTCCAGTATTTCAGTGGGGATCGTCGAGCACAGAAACTGACGCAGCACAAAACAAAAGACTGATAAAACGCGAATGTAGAGTTAAGAAAATGAAATATTTGTAAAAATATTTTTTCCTTTTTTGTAAAAGTAATTATTTTACCATACACGTAAAGCCCATAATGTGACAGAGACCTTAAAATACTATGTAAAGAAAATTAATTAATATAAGTAGATAATCTCAAAAATCCCTGTATAGCCAAGTTAGTTTTTTATATAAAAAAGGTTTTGGGTATTGATTGATAAGAGGTTGAAAGAGGATAGAATAAAGAAAAAACACTTCTTCACTCTTAAAACAGTGACACAAATAATGCCTATATAAATAAAACAAAGACTCACAACAGAGCTTTTTGCGAACATTCACGCGAAGCTTAACTAAAGAAAAGATTTAACCACACTAAAACATGATACACTGTACACTAAAATTAATATTGTGAAAACAAATTTTTGGAAATGAAAAAGAAAAACAGGCACACGTACTGGCAACGACAAAGAATAACAACCTTTGTAAAGTCTATATTAGACTAACAACAAAACATAAATTTTAGAATTTAAAAATAGAAACAATAGCTATAAAGAAATCAATAGAAAAAATTGTTAGTAATGGCTGAACAAAGTTTATTGGAAAATCTAAAAGAACAACTTTTGCCTGACTTTGTCAATGTTTTCCTCGGCATTGACAAACCCCAGACAAAAATTTTGTCAGAAGGAGGGAGGTATGTAAGACGTCATCTACTAATACTGGATAACATTTGTCTGAGAACTGAATTACGAGAAAAACTGACTTTACTTAGTGACACAGCTGCACAGCTGGTCATCTGATTACTAAAGAACACGTGACTATGATCTGACAAAACTTCTGGAATATTTTAATTTAGATAAATGACTGGATCGAAGGTAATGTCTCCTAATGCATTTAGCAGAATAAAATTTGATACAGGAAAATTTGACAAATTATAAAATGTGACAGTAATTTAGCCAAACCACAAGGCAACCAACTTTGCGTTGGACCACTTTTATCGCTTTGTGATAGATGGCGCTGTAATAGTCACAAACGTATAGGTACGTGGTACCACGTAACATTCCACGTCATTCACCAAAGTGGTAACGTAAACCGGCATAATATGCACTACTGGGCAAGGAAAATCCACGATGGCTGCGACAATTGGAACATCAGCGAACTTGGCGGGTTAATGTATGGTGCGGCATTATGGGAGGAAGGATAATTGGCCCCCATTTTATCGATGGCAATCTAAATGGTGCTTTGTATGCTGATTTCCTACGTAGTGTTCTACCGATGTTACTACAAGATGTTTCACTGCATGACAGAATGGCAATGTACTTCCAACATGATGGATGTCCGGCACATAGCTGGCGTGGGGTTGAAGCGGTATTGAATAGCATATTTCATGACAGGTGGGTTGGTCATCGAAGCACCATACCATGGCCCGCACGTTCACCGGATCTGACGTCCCCGGATTTCTTTCTGTGGGGAAAGTTGAAGAATATTTGCTATCGTGATCCACCGACAGCGCCTGACAACATGCGTCAGCGCATTGTCAATGCATGTGCGAACATTACGGAAGGCTGAAAGTTTACCGTCTGATCTCCTTGCCTAGGGACACCAGATGAAAGTTGATGTCGTTAAGCCCTGAATGAAAATTGCGCAACGGATAGTTGGGGAGGGGAGCTTGAGAGCGCTACCTAAAGAGCATGCCCTTTCTGTACGATACTAGGCAAGGGGCCGGAGGGCTCACACGCTGATGTGTGCGTCCCTGCATTCTATAGCTTTTATCTTAAATGAAATCCTTTAGCTTGACTTCTTCGTGATTTTTAAGGTATGTTAAAGATTGATGACAATTGATTACCTATTTATTTTAAACATTATCACTCCATTTTACAGCGATTGCAGCAATTTTTCCAGTTTACAGATATTACAATTTTACAAATTATAGCTCGGATATATTGTATACTAAACTGCACGCACATTTCTACGGGCACGACGGAATTGCGTTGGCCAAATGTATACCACCAAAGTCTCCCAATATTTTTCATAGGACATCCACTATGTGAGGAGGATAACGGGCAAACTGGGGACCAGATACGGTAACACAGGGGGTCAAATTTCCGAAATTCATTTCCTTACACAATCCGAAGCTGGAAATAAAAGAGTTAGTACAAATATTCAAATACCTCTCTTCCATGCGTGAACGTTGAGACAGACGCACTGAGGGCACGTCTGCTCACTTACCCGTCTTCTGCAACACTCCATGAATATGGCGGGCACCCGGAGATCTTCCTGGGCCCCGGTGGAGGGGGTGGTCGAACCACTTGGTGTGACCAACCTCTCCACCCCAAATCTTGTGACACTGGAACGTCTTTGACTTTTACCTGCATGTGATGTCTCTCTGATCCCCTATCCGGGAGTGAGGTTGGCACTACTATACTACAGAACTACTTCCCAACTAAGATTTGGCCACGCTTTACGGAAAGGTGTGAGGATGATTAGGAAAGTTCATGTGCAGATTCACATTCACGTACAAGAAATGCATAATACACGTCACATATAAATACGTATTATGAAGCCTGACACATTTCTTTCCACCCGTCCACATGGGTTCTGTTGCACCCGCGGCCGGCCGCGTCGTGCAATAAAATTGGCGGCAGAGCCGCCTCTGTATTTCTCGGTGCGAGAGAGCAGCGAAACCTGCTGCTTATAGAGCGGAAACTACTGTACCGTTTTAAGGCGAACTACTCGCTGTTGAGAGGAATGTCGTTACACGAATTGCCAAATGCATTGAGGTTGACGGACATCATTTTGAGGATATATTGCATTAATGTGATATTTACAGGAAATCACGCTGTAACAGCATGCATTCTCAGAAATGATAAGTTCACAAAGGTACATGTATCACTTCGGAAAAACCGAAATAAAATGTTCAAACGTACCTACATTCTGTATTTTAATTTAAAAAACCTACCTGTTACCAACTGTTCGTCCAAAATTGTGAGCCATATGTTTGCGACCATTACAGCGCCATCTATCACAAAGCGAAAAAAGTGGTCCAACTAAAACATTCATATTTCTTTACATACTACAAGAATATGTAATAAAAAATGGGGGTTCCTATTTTTAAAAACGCAGTTGGTATCCGTTTGACCAATGGCAGCGCCATCTAGCGGGCCAACCATAGCGTCATCTGGTTTCTCCCTTCAAGCTAGACATGTTTCGTTCTTTGCAGTTTTTTCATTTGACGCTTATTTCGTGAGATATTTGGCCCGGTCACGATCAGTGGACCACCCTGTATATATATATATATGAAGGAAAACTTCTGTTAAAGCAAAGAAATATAAAATAAAAATTTAAATGCAAACACTGGAAACCCAGGTACAATTTACAATTACATACACAGCCAAAAACGACTGGTCAGAAATATGAATAATCTGGGCTTAGATAATTAAACTTAAATATTTCAGCAAACCACAAAGTGCAAGCAATACAGGAGGCCTTATCGTAGAACGGGAAATACTGACCATATCCGCGCGATGTGGTGGATATGTGATAATCCTGGAAATATCCGGTGTGGCTCCCAACAACCAGTCCCGTACAACATAGAATATCAAAAGTAGGACAAATCAGCGGATGTGGACAAAAGACGCCGTTCTCGGCCCGATATCGTTACTCTGACTTCACCAGTTACACCAAGTCTTGACACGAACAGAGCTGAGGGCCGACTGACCCTCTGTGTCCGCAGTTCGGTCCGTATTGCCCTCTAATCCGCTGTGGCTCGCTGCCTGGCTTTCACCGCCTTCCCAACGCGGCTCAAGGCGTACTTTAGGACTCGCTCTGCTACAGACAATCAGCAACAAGCTACAATGGATTCGCGCTGACAGTAATGACACCAGTTAATAATGCTCGAAATCCAGGCACGCGCAATCGATTATGAGCTCACGACGGCTCAGATTTGTGTTGGGGAAAATAATAGCTTTGCATGCATTTTAATTGTCATTAAAACAGTGAGAATTGAAAAGCATGCAATATTTGTCTAAGATACAGGAAATATAAGTGAATTAGTAGAAGTTACATACCATGTCCAGTCCATAACGATCGTATCAGATTACTGCAAATTGTACAAGTAACAGTAATTTGAAAGTAGCCTGTAATTGTCAACTTCCAGTCTTTTGTATTTTGTGCATCCGTTAATTAGTCAGCAAATTTTGCTGTGATAATAATCTATGGAGTAGTCGCTCTTGTGTGAGCTACGATGCTTTGTCTCTATGGTGTTCTTTGGGACGTGCACTAGTAGGAGATCAAGAAGAGAACGGGGACAGCAAAATTATCTTTTTGAACGATTTAACCGCCGTTTGATTGTACAACAGGTTTTATTCCATTATTATTTGTGGAGTAAAATCTGTTGTACAGTCAAATGGCGGTTATATCTTTGAAACAGTTTTATATGACTGTGGCTCCACACCAAAGTAAAATCGTTAACAATATTAGCATTCTTAGCATTCCTGGAGTCGCTGATATCAGCTCAGGCAATTGTACTTGGTAAACTTCGCTACCATCAGCATCAGAAATCCTGACACTAATAACACTGGCATCAGCATGCGCCCCCCCCCCCCTCCCCCATTCCCCTGTCGCCAGTGGCGTTATGTGTATGCGTCGATTTCTGCTGTCTGCCAGTTGTGTCAAGACCTCAGAGCACCAACGGTGTGCAAATTCAGAACTCCCACCCTTCGAGCAATCTTAATTTTATATGAGTGGATTGCGTGAGCGCCACCATTTATTCGCTGTCTGTACTTTGCCCAGCATGTAACGTCACCGGCAGCAACAGCAATCAGCCAGACAGAAGAAGTCTGACAGCTTTTGCCAATCATTTTTGTTATTATCGAAGTCAGTTTGTGTGAGGGTAGCGGCTAACGTTATACAGTTTCCTTGCAAAACTCAAGAGAGCTACTGCATGTGTATTTCTTGCAGACATATTGACCTATTGCCATAAAATAACAACATTATGACATTCTCTTGTTGTTACTATCCAAAGTGCTACTCCAGGCGGGTGTAAAATGAATATGCGTAACCGAAAATACTGAACGCGAATATCAAAATCTGGCCCTCTCTGACTATCCCCTGAAGCAGATCTTAGGATCTCTTAATTGTGATATTATTTCCTCCTTCTTGCTCTTTCACATATAAATTACAACCTATACATAAATGAATGATTCAGAGAACTAGTAACTACTAAATGATAAATGTTGTTTCTGCTTATAAATTTATTGTAGATTAAAAACCCCTTTATATTACAAATGTTCATATTTCCTAACTAATATAAATAACGCGAGATGACACATCATTAGCGTACCCAAACACTAGAAGACACTACTTTCAGAGATGATCTGCAGTGGTGTGCAGCCTCAGTGGAAATGTGATCACAGCTTTTTAGCCTTATAGCCCTAATAAACCGAAGCAATTAGCAATACCACCGTATGTATTGCGTCCGATGTGTCGGAGTGATGTTTCTCGTACACGTCTGAGATGATGGAAGAATTCCAGTTTCAAAATAAACTCTTTCAAACACTAGGGCAGAAGAAGCCGGTCCTCTGACTGGTATACTCTAATACTGTCTTCTCCTCTCTGTGTTCTACAGACAAGAAAAAGCGAACTCCCAGCCACAAGGACGGAATTCAGATAACGTCTCTACGTGAGTATAGACAGATGAAATGCTCTCAATCATTGAACGCTGCCTACTCAACAACGACTACCTACCCGGAGGCGAAGCCCAGAACCGTATAAGTTCGCAACAGTACAGTGCCTAAAAGTCTTGGCGCTAATGACCACTGTAGTTGTGCGCCCTTAAACCACAAAAAAGTTCTAACTATAGAATCTCCTGAGACCAAAGACAACAAGTCCGTCTGTACCAACAAAAGCTGATACTAAGCGACCGTCAAACAACACGGACGCTCAAAATGGAAGACTCTTTCTCTCCACTGCTGGCTTCCGAGTAAAGCTCGGCTCCCCTCCCTTGTAACTGCAGAAAACGAATCATATTCTCAAAACCACGAAATGTTCTCCCTCTCTACAGATTCTTCCAAACGCGGACCAACCATATTTTGGTCTTTTGTCGTCCAGTGCGGAAAGTTTGCGAGGAAATGGCTATACCCGTTAACTATGAATTCATGCAATGGTACGCTTCTCAGAGTAAAAATCCTCGGAAATAACCCAGCCTGCGTGATTTCCGAAGTAAGGCTTCCGAGTTCCTCTCTGCTGCGTCTTAAGATCTTCAGAGTTTCCGGTTATCCTTCCGGCCTAGCTACAATACCGGCCACCCACCACTTTATTGTGCTTCAGCGCTCACGTGCCCCGACCGTCTGGGTAGGGCTACTTCCTCTGTTAAGCAGGACCAACGCACGTGTATGGGCTTTTCCACCCAGGGCCTCAGTTATGCCTGCCATTTCATTTCCACTGGCGTTCCAACCTCTACTAGTATAGGCAATCATTCGTTACGCCGTTTTGATAGTAAAGACAATCCATCACCTTTCATGCAGTGAGCATTAGCAACTATTTACAAGGTGTACATGACAATCCCCCCCAGTGAGCATTAGCAACTATTTACAAGGTGTACATGACAATCTCCCCCATGAACCATGGACCTTGCCGTTGGTGGGGAGGCTTGCGTGCCTCAACGATACAGATAGCCGTACCGTAGGTGCAACCACAACGGAGGGGTATCTGTTGAGAGGCTAGACAAACGTGTGGTTCCTGAAGGGGGGCAGCAGCCTTTTCAGTAGTTGCAAGGGCAACAGTCTGGATGATTAACTGATCTGTCCTTGTAACACTAACCAAAACGGCCTTGCTGTGCTGGTACTGCGAACAGCTGAAAGCAAGGGGAAACTACAGCCGTAATTTTTCCCGAGGGCACGCAGATTTACTGTATGGTTAAATGATGATGGCGTCGTCTTGGGTAAAATATTCCGGAGGTAAAATAGTCCCCCATTCGGATCTCCGCGCGGGGACTACTCAAGAGGATGTCGTTATCAGAAGAAAGAAAACTGGCGTTCTACGGATCGGAGCGTGGAATGTCAGATCCCTTAATCAGGCAGGTAGTTTAGAAAATTTGAAAAGGGAAATGGATAGGTTAAAGTTAGAAATAGTGGGAATTAGTGACGTTCGGTGGCTGGAGGAACAAGACTTTTGGTCAGGTGAATACAGGGTTATAAATACAAAATCAAATAGGGGTAATGCAGGAGTAGGTTTAATAATCAATAAAAAAAATAGGAGTGCGGGTAAGCTACTACAAAGAGCATAGTGAACGCATTATTGTGGCCAAGATAGACACGAAGCCCACGCCTACTACAGTAATACAAGTTTATATGCCAACTAGCTCTGCAGATGATGAAGAAATTGATGAAATGCATGATGAGATAAAAGAAATTATTCAGGTAGTGAAGGCAGACGAAAATTTAATAGTCATGGGTGACTGGAATTTGACAGTAGGAAAAGGAAGAGAAGGGAACGTTGTAGGTGAATATGGATTGGGGCTAAGAAATGAAAGAGGAAGCCGCCTGGTAGAATTTTGCACAGAGCATTACTTAGGTGGTAATTTAAGGAGATGGGATCTGGATAAACTGACTAAACCAGAGGTTGTACAGAGTTTCAGGGAGAGCATAAGGGAACAATTGACTAGAATGGGAGAAAGAAATATAGTAGAAGAAGAATGGGTAGCTTTGAGGGATGAAGTAGTGAAGGCAGCAGAGGATCAAATAGGTAAAAAGACGACGGCTAGTAGAAACCCTTGGGTAACAAGAATTATTGAATTTAATTGATGAAAGGAGAAAATATAAAAATGCAGTAAATGAAGAAGGCAAAAAGGAATACAAACGTTTCAAAAATGAGATCGACAGGAAGTGCAAAATGGCTAAGAAGAGATGGCTAGAGGACAAATGTAAGGATGTAGAGGCTTATCTCACTAGGGGTAAGATAGATACTGCCTACAGGAAAATTAAAGAGACCTTTGGAGAAAAGAGAACCACTTGCATGAATATCAAGAGCTCAGATGGAAACCCAGTTCTAAACAAAGAAGGGAAAGCAGAAAGGTGGAAGGGGTATATAGAGGGTCTATACAAGGGCGATGTACTTGAGGACAATATTATGGAAATGGAAGAGGATGTAGATAAAGATGAAATGGGAGATATGATACTGCGTGAAGAGTTTGACAGAGCACCGAAAGACCTATGTCGAAACAAGGCCCCGGGAGTAGACAACATTCCATTAGATCTACTGACAGCCCTGGGAGAGTCAGTTTTGACAAAACTCTACCATCTGGTGAGCAAGATGTATGAAACAGGCGAAATACCCTCAGACGTCAAGAAGAATATAATAATTCCAATCCCAAAGAAAGCAGGTGTTGTCAGATGTGAAAATTACTGAACTATCAGTTTAATAAGTCACAGGTACAAAATACTAACGTGAATTCTTTACTGACGAATGGAAAAACTAGTAGAAGCCGACCTCGGGGAAGATCAGTTTGGATTCCATAGAAATATTGGAACACGTGAGACAATACTGACCCTACGACTTATCTTAGAAGAAAGATTAAGGAAAGACAAACCTACGTTTCTTGCATTTGTAGACTTGGAGAAAGCTTTTGACAATGTTGACTGGAATACTCTCTTTCAAATTCTGAAGCTAGCAGGGGTAAAATACAGGGAGCGAAAAGCTATTTACAATTTGTACAGAAACGAGATGGCAGTTATAAGAGTCGAGGGACATCAAAGGGAAGCAGTGGTTTGGGAGGGAGTGAGACTGGGTTGTAGCCTCTCCCCGATGTTATTCAATCTTTATATTGAGCAAGCAGTAAAGGAAATAAAAGAAAAATTTGGAGTAGGTATTAAAATCCATGGAGAAGAAATAAAAACTTTGAGGTTTTGCCGATGACATTGTAATTCTGTCAGAGACAGCAGAGGACTTGGAAGAGCAGTTGAACGGAATGGATAGTGTCTTGAAAGGAGGATATAAGATGAACATCAACAAAAGCAAAACGAGGACTATGGAATGTAGTCGAATTAAGTCCGGTGATGCTTAGGGAATTATTTTAGGAAATGAGACACTTAAAGTAGTAAAGGAGTTTTGCTATTTGGGAGCAAAATAACTGATGATGGTCGAAGTAGAGAGGATGTAAAATGTAGACCGGCAATGGCAAGGAAAGCGTTTCTGAAGAAGAGAAATTTGTTAACATCGAGTATAGATTTAAGCGTCAGGAAGACGTTTCTGAAAGTATTTGTATGGAGTGTAGCCATGTGTGGAAGTGAAACATGGACGATAAATAGTTTAGACAAGAAAAGAATAGAAGCTTTCGAAATGTGGTGCTACAGAAGAATGCTGAAGATTAGATGAGTAGATCACATAACTAATGAGGAAGTATTGAACAGGATTGGGGAGAAGAGAAGTTTGTGGCACAACGTGACTAGAAGAAGGGATCGGTTGGTAGGACATGTTCTTAGGCATCAAGGGAGGAGAATGGAAAAGATCAAGTGGACAGATCGCATAAAAAAGACGATGTACTGCGAAGAGTAGGAGAGAAGAGAAGTATTCTGCGTACAATTCTTCGAAGAAAGGCCAACTCGATTGGACACGTACTTAGACACAGGGGACTCATACATGACGTCATCGAAGGGAAACTCAGAGGAAACGCAGGACGAGGAAAAAGAAGAATTCGACATCTGGACGACATGAAAGATGAAAAGGGATACAACAGACTGAAGGAAGAAGCTGAAGACAGGAAACAGAGGAATCACAAATTCTCTGTACGAAGACATGGACCTGCCACTAGGCAGAATACTACATAATAAATAATAATCACATCAAAGAAAATAATGTGCCACATGAAGTCAATATATCATTTAAAGTGAAATAAGCCGCATGAAATCACTTGTGCCTTAGGGTTCTTATCATTTAAATTGATTTCGGGTCACTTGTACTAGAGAAAAAATGCTAAATTGAACAGATACCCACATTTAGCGCAGAAAATTACAAATCTGATACTACGATAAACAACTCGATTGAAACGAAACTAAAAATGGGTTCGGCATTATGTATTCTCAATATGTTGCATCAGAATGTGCTCTCCACATTGTGCACTAGAGAAAAGACCGAATAACTACTTAATTATAGCGTATGCCAAGCCAGCATGCCTGCAACACTAAACGAACGACAAGCCATAAGTAGTGGGATAGAATAGAACCCATTTCAGCTTTGAGCTGCATGACCAGTACCAGAAAAAGCTACCACCTCGCGTTCCAATTGCCTGACTGGGGTTGAAAAACCTTAGTGTCTCAGAAGAGACAACTGCTTACTCACCCTAGCAAACACGCGTAGCACCTGTGCTTTTCAGCAGACACACTGATCTGCAACCCGACAAAACAAGTGACAAATGCAGTGTGTACTGGAAATTCGGGAGGAATAGAAAGGGGCGCATCATTAAGTAGCCGCCTTTCAATGTCAAATTAATAAATACTGAAATGCCTTATTGCCACCCTACACTTGATAGCGAAAATGTGGCCGACGGAAATCAGGACGAGAGGTGAAGTTATCTACGGCACAGACGCGAATGGCTCCCAACGTAATAGTTTGTCAGTCTTTATCAGAGACACCTGGAAGAGAAAATATTAGGCGAAAATGGTCTTGTCAGAATGTTCAAATGTGTGTGAAATCTTATGGGACTTAACTACTAAGGTCATCAGTCCCTAAGCTTACACTACTTAACCTCAACTATCCTAAGGACAAACAAACACACCCATGCCCGAGGGAGGACTCGGACCTCCGGCGGGACCAGCCGCACAGTCCATGACTGCAGCGCCTTAGACCACTCGGCTAGTCACGCGCGGCAGGTCTTGACAGTATGACACACACACACACACCAGTAAGACACAAAAAATTTTTGCATATGGAGCGCGTCTCCTGAAGAGGAGTATTCTATACGCATACCAGCAAAACACAAAAACTTCTCAAAAACTTCAATATCTTTGTTAATGACCTATAGAGCAGAGTGGATGATGTTACTTTATCCAATTGGTATTTATTATTTTGTCCCTACGCCATTATCAAGTAGTCAGTTATTTAACACAATAGAATTCTCTCAAACGCAGCATGTTATGACAAATAGCTGACCACCTGATAAAGACCTGGCAACCGAAAATAGAGCATAGGCCGTAACTTACGAAGTTGTCAAAAATGCGTTCGGTGCAATAATACTAAGCCGGCCGGTGTGGCCGAGCGGTTCTAGGCGCTTCAGTCTGGAACTGCGCTACCGCTACGGTCCCAGGTTCGAATCCTGCCTCGGGCATGGATGTGTGTGATGTTCCTAGGTTAGTTAGGTTTAAGTAGTTCTAAGTTCTAAGGGACTGACGACCTCAGATGTTAAGTCCCATAGTGCTCAGAGCCACTTGAACCAATAATACTAAACAAATAAATTTAGAGTTCAACGAACCTACAAAAGATGCTGTAAGTGGTTTCCATGCTGTCCTTAACAAACATTGCATCTTCTCAATACCGATTTACAAATTTTGTCACAAAGCTTCCGACGCTGCAGGTTTTTCAATTTTGATTGGATTCTTTCCATCAAATGCTCAACATCACGAATCTTGACGGAATAAAACTAATTTTTGAGCATGCCCCATACTGAAAATACCGAGGATGTGATATCTGGAGACAGCATTTCATTTGGAAATTTTTAGATGTTTCCGAAAGAAAAGACACCATTTTTTATCCACAGCAGTACATAATACAGGGTGACACATGGGAGACGGACGGTTTTGAACTGCGTAGTACTGAGGGCGCGGTGGTGGGAGGTGGTCGTGGTGGGGATAGTTCTGATCCACACAAGACGCCGTTTCATTTATTCAGTCACTATGGAGCAGTGGGACTTGCAACGTCGAGTGTTTGTCTACGACAGTTTCGTGAAAAGTGGTGAGTCTATTATTGCTATGTAGCGATTGTTTCGTGCGTGGTTTAATGTCGCTCGACATGGAGGTGTTCCGAGCCGTAACACAATCCTCAGATGGGTGGAAAACTTCAGATCAACTGGAAACATGCTGGATAAGAAGCATCCTGGCCCGAGACGCAGAGTAACGACACCAGAAAATGTTGAAAGGGTAAGGCAAGCGGCAGTCAGAAGCCCAGGACGGTCAGCTAGACATCATGCTAGTGAGTTACGAATCAATCGTGAATCGCTTAGACGAATTTTGCATAAAGAATTAAAATTCCATCCCTACAAAATGCTCATTGTCTAACAACTTAAGAAAACTGATTTTGCTGTACGAGAAGACTTCGCTTACAGAATGCAAGTGATTTTGGGATCGAATGAAAATGCAATTTTATTGATGAGCGGTGAAGCTCATTTTCATTTAAACGGGACCGTCAATAAGCAAAACCTACGTTACTGGGCTCCAGACCATCCACACCTTATCCACCAGCGTCCTCTACACTCAGAAAAAGTAGCAGTCTAGTGTGCTCTTGGCTCTGTTGGCATTATTGGACCTTTTTTTTTTTTTTAAGAGACTGGGGCCACCGTTACTGTTAATTCGGTTCGTTACGTTCGTATGCTTGAAACATTCTTGAAACCAGAACTAAGAAGACGACAAATCCCTGTAAAACGCGTTTGGTTCCAGCACGATGGGGCAACATCGCACATCGCAAACACTTCAATGACAGTTCTTAGACGCATGTTTCCTGGCCGGATTATCTCACATTTTGGCAATGTTCCTTGGTCTCCCAGGTCTCCCGACTTGTCAGTATGTGACTTTTTTCTGTGGGGGTACCTTAAGAACTGTGTGTACAACCACAAACCACGAAATTTGGATGAGTTGAAGAGTTCAATCATTCAAGAAATTGCTACCAACCCTGTAGAGATTTTAGTCCGTGTGATGGAGGATTTTGAGAAGAGACTTGAGTCCTGCATTCAAAATGATAGACATCACCTTGACGACATTATTTTTCACAAATAACTTGGTTGACTAAAATGGCAAATAATGATCTTTGATTTCGTGTAAATAAACATGCATTAATTTTGAAGTTGGCTGAGTATTATTTCATTAAAAAGCGTCCGTCTCCCGTGTGTCACCCTGTTCATGATGAAAAGAAGTAAATTATGACATTGGCTATAACTGGGTATTGAAATGAATTCAGTGGCGACAAGTGAGAATTTGTGACAGACAGGGATTTCCCGCTTTATGCGAGCGGTCGCGACGGAATGCATGCTCGGATGGGCGAAGCTGGTAAGGCGACCTCTTGCGTAAAGCGGGAAATACGGGTTCGAGTCCCCGTCCAGCACAAATTTTCATCGCCATGAAATTCATTTCAGTACCCAATAGTGGTCGATCTCAGAATTTATTTCATTTCATCATGCGTATATATGGCTCCAGGATGATGTATGGTGCGTGTAACTGAAAACAAGTCCAAAAGGACAGACACCACATATATAAATATATACGTCTTTAATAGCCATTAAGATCATTTCAGTACAGATACACTCTCTCTCCTCCTGAATTCTTGCGGGAATCCAGAGTGATGCAGTGAGTAATGAATATGGTGGGCAGGGGTGCTACTTATGTAATGTGCGACACGTTGGGAATTTGGGTCGAACGGAAAGCGTCCTCTGCTAGGCGAAGCTGTTAAGACGACCGCTCGCGAAAGCTTGGAAATCCGGGTTCGAGTCTCTGTCCAGCATAAATTTTCGCTTCTCGCCGACGAATTAACTTCAGTGCCCAACTACAGCGGTGTCAGAATTTATTTCATTTCATCGAATCTTTAGAATGTCTCTCACTATAACTCCATAATGTGGG